>NW_004443975.1:14252313-14284616 GCF_000243295.1 Trichechus manatus latirostris | reverse complement strand
TGAATTTTTTACTATAGCATTTTCCCCAAGTCGTGTCCTGGAGTGTCCAATGAGGTACCTGATCTATCCTTGATGCCTCCTTATAGGGATTTTGTTTTTGTTAGGTGCCATTGAGTCAAATCTGACTCAGAGTAACCCCATGTGTCAGGGTAGACCTGTCCCATAGAGTTATCTAGGCTGTGATCTTTATAGAAGCAGATCTCCAGGTCTTTTCTGTCACAGAGCAGCTGGGTGGGTTCAAACCTCCAACCTTTCAGTAGCAGCCAAGTGCTTAACCATTGCTCCACCAGGGCTCCTTAGGGACAGTGTAGTCCTTGACATATCTTCTGGATAGGTGGGGCTGCTTCAGGCCCTGAACATCCTACTCCCAATATTTTTTTCTTTTCTCAATAAGCTTCTCTTAGGTGAAGCTATGGGAAGAAAAACAAATGATAAGAGCTTGGTTTGAATGCCAAGGTAGCATGGGTGCTGTCAACACATACTCCAGGTGTCCTCACTCATGGCCTCTAGGCACCTTTCTTGCTACATCAGAGAATGCTTCTGTGGTAGGTAATATTATGGGTCAACTTGGCTGGCCTATGATTCTCAGTGGTTTGGCAGATACTATGTAATCACCTTCCATTTTGTGATCTGATTTAGGTAGCCAATCAGTTGAAAAGGGAGTATCCTTGGGGGTGTAGCCTATCTCCAGTATATGTTCTGGCAAAACACGTTCTGGCAAAGCTCACTTTTTTTCTCAGCTCTGTAATTTTCTCATCCCCTGACCTCTGGTTCTGGGGATGTAAGCCTGCAGAAGTCTCTGGCCTGCTGCCTGACCTACAGATTTTGGAGTCACCAACCCCCACAACCCTGTGTGCCAGCAGAGGCCACCAGCCTACTCCCTGACCTGCAGATTTTGGGTTCATTGACCCCTGCAACCATGTGAGCCAGCAGAGGTCTTCAGCCTGTTGCCTGACCCATGGATTTGGGACTCGCGAGCCCCCACAGTTCTGTGAGCCATTTCCTTGAAATAAATTTCTCTCTATAGGTATCTACATATGCTTCACTGGTTTTGCTCCTCTAGAGAATCCAGACTAAGACAGCTTACTTGAATAATTGATAATGACAGTAATGATAATGGTTAAGAACATGTACTTTGGAATCACTCTCCTGAGTTTTAACCTGGTTCTACCACTCACTAGCTCTAAGACTACATGAAAGTTACATAACTCTCTGTGCTTTAGTTTTCTTACCTGTAAAATTATGAGTATAAATATTAAATTGTGAAAATTGATTGAGTTGATAGTATAAAGTACTTATCCCAAGAAAACATTAGATAAAATACTTAATACATTTACTTATTATTTTAAGTGTCCTGGTGTCCCTGGGTGGTGCAAACAATTAAGTGCTCAACTATTTGCTGAAAGGTTTGATGGCTCAAACCTACCCAGAGGCACCTTGGGAGGCAGGCCCAGCTTTCATCTTCCAAAAGTCACAGCCTTGAAAACCCTATGGAGCAGTTCTACTATGCACACATGGGGTCATCATGAGTTGTAATTGACTCGATGACAATTAACAACAACAACAAATAAACCTCTTATAGTGGTGAGATTTTGGTATCTTCTCCCATTGCTGTATTCTATAAAGAAAAAAAACAACTGTCGAGTCAGTTGCAACTCATGGTGACCCTGTTATGTGTCAGAGTAGAACTGTGCTCCATAGGGTTTTCAACAACTGATTTTTCAGAAGTCAGGCCTTTCTTCCTCTGGGTGGACTCGAATCTCCAACCTTTTGGTTAGCAGCTGAGTGCCTAACTGTTTGCACCACCATGGGGCTTATTCTGTAATGAACCTGTTTACTATGTCTCTGGTCTGATTTTATCTAATGTTTTACTATTAATAGTATCAGGAAAGTTTTCTGCCAACAAATCTTCAACAATTCTCTCTGTATTTTCTGTTATCCCTCCCTGTTCTTGTACTCCAATCACTCGTAGGTTATTCCTCTTGATAGAGTCCCACATAATTCTTAGAGTTTCTTCATTTTTTTTTTAAATCCTTTTATCTGATTTTTCCTCAGATAAGTTGGTGTCAAGTGCTTTATCTTCAATCTCACTAATTCTGACTTCCATTGCCTCAATTCTGCTCTATGGCTTTCTATTGAGTTGTCTATTTCTGAAATTTTGTTGCTAATCTTCTGTATTTCTGATTGCTGTCTCTCTGGATTCTTGCAGCCTATTAAATTTCTCCTTATGCTCTTCTCTAATCTTTTTAATTTCCACTATGGCATGTTCTGCTTTTTGCTTAATTTCCTTCCTAATTTCTTGAAGAATCCTGTATATTAATCTTTTGTATTCTGCCTCCAGTAATTCCAAGAAATTTTCCTCCTCTGGAAAATTTCTAGATTCTTTATTTTGGGCGCTTGCTGAAGCCATCATGGATTGCCTGTTTATGTGATTTGATATTGACTGTAGTCTCTAAGCCATCAATAAGTTATTATATTTATTTATTTTATGTTTGCTTACTGTGTCCTAGCTTCTTGTTTTGTTTTGATATGCCCAAATAGGCTGCTCGTATGAGTTTGATTATTGGCACCTTTGAAGCTCTAATGTCCTGTCACCAGGTGGTTAGATCTGTTACTAGGTATGTAAGCTCAGGAGTCCACCCACTCCTCCTGTATGGACAGCTCAGGTGCCCAGGTAGATAGCCACCAAGTGTGTGGTGTAGGCTGTCACTTACAGTCCTAGACAGGCATGGGTGATTTGTGTAGGCAGAGGCATCTGGCTGTAGCAGGAGGACACACTCTGAGAAAGGCAGGGGGCTGATGGCCACCCCCGAGTATCCAGGAGGAAGGCGTGTCCCTGTTTCCTACAGTGCGTAGGTGGGTGGGTTTTGCAGTCTGACTAGGAGCACTTAAAGCTGTTGGCCGTAAGGACTGGGGTGCACCTCTTATTCATGGGCCCCTATTGTAGGTGGCTAGGTGGCGTGGGTGGAGACACCAGTCCTCAGGCCCCTGATGTGGGTAGGTGAAGACCCTGCTTAATGGGCAGAGCAGTGTCAAATGTCAAGATCCTGCCACTTCACAGCTGAAACAGTTGAAGTTAGAATTCCGGTATATACCCTGTTGTACTTCAGTAATGAGGGCCTATGCTGTTGAAATGGGCCCACTCAAGTCTATGCAGGAGGAAAGGCACTCCAAGACCGTGGATCCCTTATGCCTATGCCTAGGCAAAGGAGCTCTGCCTACCCTGGGTTCCTGGCTTAGGAGAGATAGCAGTAGATTTTTTCCCGTTTGTTAATTTGTTCACTCTCCAAGGCAGGAAGAATGGCTCCGGGCATGTGAGGGATCCTACTTCCAGCCCAGGGGACTCAGCAATTGCTGAAGCCTGTCCAGGACCCAGTGCAGAGCAGGGAGTGGGGAGGTAAATGGGAGAGAGGTTTTTCCCTAAGGGGGATGTTTTTGATCCACGCAGTAAGCTGTACACATGTACTTAACTTTCACTGACGAGGGTTGCTTCTCACTGGTTCTGGGTGGCTGTGTAGACTCTCTGGAGCTGTGTCTCTCCCAGTTCAGAAAATGCACCTCCGGAGCATTGCCGCTTACCTGCCTCATTGCTCACCCCTGAGCTGATCAGGCCTGAAGGGCTCAGGCTCTCGCCGGGACAGGTCTGGCAACTCCTTGCTGCTTCCAAACCATCTCTCCCACCCCCGCCACTCAGTCTGGTTCCTCAACTCTGCCTTTGATAATCTGGGCCCCCAGATTGCCATATATAATCTAATCACTTGTTTTTTCAGGTCTTTGTTGTAAGAGGGCCCACCAGAAGCGTCTGACTAGTCCGCCATCTTGGCCCCGCCTACTCAATTTTCTTAAAACTTCTTCGTAATGTGATTGTCCTGTGTCCTTCAAGAAAATCTATCAAGATGACTCCTTTGGAATCCCAAAAAACAGTAGCCATAACCATCTGAACAGTCTTCTCTCTCGACTCATCTTTGAGTTCTTCCCGACCTTCCTTAAAAAGCTTAATCCATCTAAAAACTGTTGTTTTATATGTGGCAGCATTCCCATAAACTCGTTGCACAGCTTCAATGATTCGGGAAGATGTCTTCTTGAGTTTCGTTAAAAATTTGACATTAACCTTGACCTCAAAATTATTTTTTTCCAGGGCACAAAAAGTATGCTTTTTTTGAAGGCACCCTGATGAGACTAAGACAAGTGTATTGCTGGAAGAACTTGTCTGCAGCCATCCACTGATTGCAGAGACGCGTTTAAACAGGTTTTGTTTGGAATAAACTCATGCATGTATGAACTAGAACCATAGTAGCAATACTTTTTGACTTACCTTGTATAAATCTAAGTTATCTTTCAGTTTTAAAATATCCTAATGTTTTCCACAAAGGCAGATTTTACTTTGTTCAAAACTTTGCCAGGAATTGTGCATCATTTCAGAAAAACATTACCAATGGAAATGCTAGTCATATAAGTAAATTTATCACACAATGCATTTGTATAGTCGCTCTCATGGTAAATCAACATATAAGTGCAAGCATCTGACTTCTTTCTTATGCCTTGTAGTGTAGTTTTATTCATAATTTATGTATTTAAATACATAATAATTTATTATATTTTATTTGATTTCTTACTAATGTTATAGGTAGAGCGCTGAGTGTTTTTTTAAATGATGTAAATTATACTATGAATTTTATTTCAGGATACTAAAAGGATATAACAAAATAGATAAAAAGAGGATAGGCTTGTGAACAAGTAGGGTAGCCTTTGAGGGGTTCCAGATTTGTATACTTGTCATTCAGATTCTACTTCCCATCTCAAGTAGATCACTGTCCTAGCTCCCACCTTTAAAATCAAAACTCTAAGTCACTAAGAGTAACAGAATCATTGGATTCCTGCTCCTGTTTTTTTTTATCCCCCTACAGATTTTCCTTAAAATCTTACCAGTTCAGTCATGCGTTTTAATAGATTTGTCCTTAAATATTTTATTTAGGATTTGCATCTGTAAATGGAGGTGACAGTACTTACCCTTCTTGCCTCATGAACTTTTTCCTTGGGTCAAAGTAAAATGCAAATACAAAATCCTAAATAAATGCAAGTTATCAGTAGCCATAATGTCCCCATAACTTAACTGTTTACACAAGGATTTCCAAGAGAAGAACTCAAAAAAAATACAAGCCTCCTAAGCTGAAAGATTCACCATTCAATGATATCATAGCTTTGATTTTGATCTTTCTAGCTTATCATCTACAATCGTAGGGTAAGTGTTGGATATAAGTGAGGGAAACAACTGATCTTTGAATTGTTTTGAGGAAAAACATATTATTTCAGATTAGCAAAAGGTCCTCTGAAAACTCAGTCACTGCCATAAGTATCAGAGTTGTCCACCTGGCCCCTTACCAGATAGGTAATTATGGCTTGCCTTCTGTTGGGCTCCTCATCCCCTGCCTTCCCTGTTGCCCGTGGTGCCAATGGCTAATCTCAGTATTAGGCATTGTTGAACAATTGACAGCTTTTGGATTTGGGAAGTGGAGGGAATAGAGGTGTCTTTCAGGGCAGGATCGAGTGAATCTACTCCTCCTGTTATTCTGGCTCATTATTATACAGAATCATAACGTATTTTTTAAAGCTGGGAGAAACTTTTGGAGACCAGTAGGACAAACTTCCATTTAGTACATCTGTTCAGCATGTGATATCAGTTTTATGGATGATTCCAAAAGGTTCTCTAGATGGGCTCTTATTCTTCCAGAGCAGGCACTGAAAAACCACATGCATGGGAAGTGAGGAGAATGTTACAAAACAGTAGAGCAGCAAAGGGTGAAGCAGCACCAAACATAGATGTTGATGGCTCTGTGTACAAGACTGTACAGCATGGATTGGGGCTAATTCTAGAAGGTTTACTGGAAGAGGTGGACTTTGCAGAAGAGCTTTATGGACAGGAGTTAACAGCCAGGAAGCTAGAGTGATACAAGGAAGAGCACAGAGGTGGGAATAAGCAACCACACAAAGAATGACAAAGTTTTCGGAGACCATGAAGTTCCACATTCTGATTCGTTTTTTTTTTCTTTCAGAAGGAAACTAAGGCCTAAGAGTTGAAGTCGTTTGTCTAATTTTTCATGAGTAAGGAACTGTCTTAACTACCTAGGGCCGCTGTCATGGATTGAATTGTGTCACCTCAAAATGTGGGTCAACGTGATTAGGCCATGATTCCCAGTATTGTATGGTTGTGTTCCACTTCATGATCTGATGTAATTTTCCTATGTGTTCTAAATCCTAATCTCTGCCTGTGGTTAATGAGACCAGATTAGGTTATGTTAAAGAGGATTAGGGTGGGATGCAACACACTTACTCAGGTCACAGCCCTGATCCTATGTAAGGGGAGTCTCCCGGGGTTGTGGCCTGCATCACCTTTTATCTTACAAGAGATAAAAGGAGAGGGAAGCAAGCAGAGAGATAGGGATCTCATGCCACCAAGAAAGAAGTGCTGGGAGCAGAGCATGTCCTTTGGACCCTGGGTGCCTGCACTGAGAAGCTCCTAGACCAGGGTAAGATTGATGACAAGGACATTTCCACAAAACCGACAGAGAGAGAAAGCCTTCCCCTGGAGCTGGCACCTGACTTTTAGCCTCTTAGACTGTGAGAAAATAAATTTCCGTTTGTTAAAGTCATCCACTTGTGGTATTTCTGTTATAGTGGCGCTAGATAAGGAAGACAGCCAGCATAATAGATAAATCACAAGCGGGAGGCTTTACAGAACAGAAATAGATTTTCCCCACAGTTCTGGAAGCTAAAAGTCCAAGTCAGGGTCTTGGCAGTATCATTTCCTTCTGTGAGCCTCTCTCCTAATACCTGGTATCTGCTGGCGATCATTGGCATTCCTTTTCCTGTAGACGGGTCCTCGCATGTTGTTCGTCTTCTCCCTGTGTCCATTCTGCTTTTTTTTCATAACTCAGAAGTGATCACCCTGCTCTGGTATGGCCTCATTAATATAACAAAAAAAATCCTATTTCCAAACAGTGTCACATTTACCAGGGCTAGGATTTCAACACGTATTTTTGGAGGACACAATGCACTCTAAAGCAGAGACAAAACTGGGACAAGAACTAAGGTCTCCAGACTCTAAGTACCATGTCATGGATTGAACTGTGTCCCTCAAAAATGTGTATCAGTTTGGCTAGGCCGTGATTCCCAGAATTGTGTGATTGTCCACCATTTTTTCATCTGATACGATTTTCGTATGTGTTGTAAATCCTACCTCTGTGAAGTTAATAAGGCAGGATTAGAGGCAGTTATGTAAATGAGGCAGGACTCAATCTACAAGATTAGGCCATGATTCCCAGTATTGTATGGTTGTGTTCCACTTCATGATCTGATGTAATCTGAGATATAAAAGAGAGAAGTGAGCAGAGGGACAGGAAGACCTCATACCACCAAGAAAGGAGCACCAGGAGCATGTCCTTTGGACATGGTATTCCTGTGCTGAGAAGCTGCTAGATCAGGGGAAACCTGATGAAAAGGACCTTCCCCCAGAGCCAACAAAGAGAGCGAGAGCCTCCCCCTGGAGCTGGTGCCCTTGAATTCAGACTTCTGGCCTCCTAAACTACGAGAGAATAAACTTCTGTTTGTTAAAGCCATTCACTTGTGATATTTCTGTTATAGCAACACTAGATAATTAAGACAACTAAGTAGCATATATTCAAAATTCCGAAGCAGTCCATTTAAGTACTCAAGCTTTATAGCCCAGATGAAAATTCTTTCTAAACTTCTATATCCGTTTAGATAGGAAATTGTGTATTTGAGCATTTAGAAAGTGTGTGTGTGAGAGAGAGAGATTACAAAACTTCAGACTACAGTGGCTTTGTGTGTGGCAGATGAAATAATTTGTTTATCATTGTTCAGAAGAGATGTTTACCCAAGGAACTGATAGCAACTCTGAGACTCCAGTCTGACCCCCCAGTTTCTGTGTCCCTTAGACAAATGCTGGTGGCCCGGCCTAAATGGTGTTTGTGAGCGAGCCCATGCAATTCTACTTGTTCTGATCCACTGTGCTGGCACCAGCCTAACACAGACGCCTCTGTCCTTTACCATGACCTGCATTCCTGGGGCAAAGGTGATGACACTGAGCCTGGAATCTCTGAGACTAAATCAACAACCAGGGTTTTTGACTGAGAATTGCCCTCTTCCGGAAAACTGGACAACATATCTTTCCCTTCTTCTATTGCCTACCATTTCTCCAGGGAATCGGTTCACATCAAAATTTCACTCTAATATATCAATCAATCAAAACTTATCTTTGCCCAGAAACCAACACCTTGAAACTTCCCCTGTAAACCTTCTCAGGAAAAGCAGGTGTGTGATCCCAGGAGCAGGCACCATGCTAGGTAAAGTCTTGGCCATTGCATCAACCACTAGGCTTGGGTGTGGTTTCCGTTCACACAGACCTGTGAGGAGACGTCAGACTAAGCAATACGTGGCTCCACCTCTCCACCGACAGCCTGCTCCACACCCACTCTGCAGTATTTCTTCAGGCTACGTCAAGAGCAATGTTCTCATTCCCCATCCGGCTTGGTGCTAGGACTGCAGCTTCACCAGGGCCTTCACCAGCCTGGCTCTGTCTCTCTCCTCTGCAGCATTTTAGCCTCTTCCAAAATTAGGAATGCTTCCTCTCTCTGGGACAGACCTTACATTGGTTATCTTCATTTCATTGAGATGGAAATTTCAGATACCAAAACATTTGCCAAAAATTTCTTATTGTTCCCTTTATTTCCAGAGTCAGGAAATATCCTGACATTACTTGCCCACTCCTGTCCTCTGTCTGAAGATGGGGAGCCAGTTATCTGTATCTGTCCCCTGAGCTGGGACAGTTCACTTGATCTTTGGAAATAAATAACAGCGAGGGTGCCTTGCCTCCAGGATAGGAGTGTTTTGTTAGTTGACATTCAGTTGGTACCGGACTCATGGAGTCCCCATTCACAACAGAACGAAACACTGCCCAGTCCTGTGCTATCCTCACAATCAGTAGTGGATCAGACCATTGTGATCTACTAGGTTTTCACTAATTTTTGGAAGTGGATCACCAGGCCTTTCTTCTTAATCTGTCTTACTCTTCTTAATCTGTCTTAGAAAGGAAAGAATTCTACCACTGAATCACCAATGCCCTGATAGGAGTGTAAATCAGTTGCTGTCAAGTCAGTTCTGACTCATGGCGACCCCATGGGTGTCAGAGTAGAACAGAACAATGCTCTATAGAGTTGTTAATACCTGTGACCTTTCAGAAGTAGATCACCAGATTTTTCTTCTGAGGCACCTCTGGATGGGCTTGCATTGCCAATATTTCCAGTTAGTAACTGAGTGTTTAATGGTTTGTGTCATCCAATTTACTTAGAAAAGATATAGTAATGGGGGCCTCCAGTCTCAACTTCTTCTCTCAGCTGCAGCTCTGACGTATTGGGATTTTTAAAAAATTCTTTTCTTTAATAGAAACATTGCAAAGCAGCAAACCTTCTACACAAAAAGGAAATTTTCAAAGGGATTTTGCAGATATTTCATATGTTTGATCCCTGCTGAAAATACATAATTTATCTTCTTGGCAGGAACACATATAAAATTGCTTGAGGCAGTAGACAAATGGATACATTCTATAAATTCTTTCAACCTCCCATGAGAAGGAAAAAAACATTATGACATGGTATTGTCAAAACAGCCCTGGTAAGAGGTGTTTCCTAAGAGCACCTACAACAATGGTGATGGACGTACATGCAAGGCAAGTTGTCTTATCTCTTTCACTCTTCATATTTCCATAGCCTCGTGTGACTCACATCCAGCATTGCCAGCCATGCTGCCAACACCGTAGAATAAACATCATAGAAGATGTAGATGGGAATTTCGGGGGAGTAGAAATGCTGCTTTTTGGGAGATAGATGGAAATTTAATCTATCTTTGAATAGTCACTTTTTAAGTCACACGTTAAGTTCTCATATTTATTTGGATCTGTATCTACACTGTTCTATTGCTCTGCCTGGTCTTCTGCCTGTATTTTATTGTTTTCATTATTGTAGCTTTATAATATATTCTACTACTAAGTAGAGCTACTCCCTTTGTTGTGGAAGTTTTGGGGTTGATGTTGAGGAAATGTAAGAACTCAGAACCCCTGGAGGGCAGTCATCCTCAAGCACAAGCAAGCTGAATGTGTTAAAGTTGAATTATGTCTTATTAAATGAACTATGTTCAGATGTGCTTTGCCAAATGGATAAGCAGCTAGGATCAAGTTCGTACAAGGACTGTCACATCACAACTGCTTCCTGGCCACAGCGATAATAAGACGCCGTTGCCTTAAAGATACATTTCTGTCTCAGAGATGTTAGAATGTGAAAAAAAGTGCATATTAAAATTGCAATAACAAATGCAGTTAAGTCAATGAATGCAAGGATGTCGCAATATCATTAGGAAGTTAATATTACGTGCTTCATGCCTAGATCAAAAGGGAGGGACCATGTCATCATTTCAATAGATGATGAAAGGGCATTTGATTCAATTCCACATCTATTCCAGATTTTTAAAAACTTCTTAGTAAACTAGGGTAGAATAACTTAATAAAAAGATACATCACCAGCCAAAGCTAGCTGCGTACTAGTCAACGCAACTGAGCAATACAGAACTAAATAAAAGTTGTGTGTGTGTGTAGTGTGAGAGAGAGAGAGAGAGAATGAGGGTCAGAGAGAGAGAGAGATTATTCTTTTGCAAATGATCTTATTTTGTGCTTGGAAAATCTAAAAAACAATAACAGAAAATACAAAATGGCTAAAAAACAATGATTCTTTTGGTGTTCTAGTTTTTTAATTTCTCCATATAGCTTTATCAATTTTGGCCTTCTTTGGTTTTTGTCTGTTTTCTTTCTTTCTTTCTTTTTTTTTTTTTTTGGAGGGGGAGGTGCTTTATCAAACTTATTCAGTGGATCACTTTACTTCCTGCTTTATTTTTTCGTGATGTCAGTGGTTGAGCTATAGACGTATTCTGTAATGAAATTATTGTGTATGCAAAAATATTCTGTAAGTTTTTAGCACATCTCACCAATTTTAATATGCATTTTTTTCACATTCTAACATCTCTGAGACAGAAATGTATCTTTAAGGCAATGGCATCTTATTATCAGCAGGGCACACATTTATATTAGTGACATGAATTTTGCCATTAAACAAGTGACTACAGTTCCATATTTTCTTGCAAAGCAGCTACTAAATGTTTTACTGGACCTAAGAAAGGAATATGTCCCCAAGTAGATGAAGCTGTGTTACATTTTGTTCCTGAGATGCACGAAAGAGGATTACCCATCACACACTAAGCAATGCAAGTGAAGATAGGAGAAATGGCCAAATCCCTTGGAACAGATAAAAGAAAATTTGTAGCAATGAGAGCTGGTGTGGCTCATCCATTCATAATTCAGGACTATTGTCAAAACATCAAATATCAGTTTGACCAAGACTTCCTGCTGATTTTTAGCAGCAGCTGCTTTACTTCTAGTTATATATGATTCATTTGAGAAAAAAATTAAAATTAAGATTTTGGTCAAATAAGAAGTACTGATGAAACAGCAGTGTTCTCTGACATGCCTTTAAATTATACTGGGAATGATAAAGATGATAAAGGGATCAATGTCATATGCACAGGACAGAAAAGCAGCAATCACTGCTTTATGATGGTTTGTATAACTGTTATTAGCCAAATAATAACAGAACATATTTAGTTATAAACCAGAAAACAATGGCTGAGAATGAGCTGTTTCTTAAAGACGTTATTAGGTATGAACAGGAAAATGAATGGACAAAGGTTGAGCTGATGGAGAACTGACTAAATGTCATCTGGAAGAGATGTATGGGTGAGTCTTAAAGGACAATAGGAGTTTTCCAGGAGGATAAAGAAGGAAAAAGCAACACAAACCGGAGGATGAACATAACAAAGATACAGATGATCATAAACCCATTTGGAGAAATAAATGGATTCAGTTTGGACATGAGCTTCTCCATGGCAATAAACATGTCTGTTTGACACAACTTTATGGATTGAACTGTTTCCCCCCAAAACATGTTGAAATCTTAGCCCTTGTACCTGTAGGATTCTGTTTGGAAATACAGGCTTTCTTTTGTCATGTTAATGCGGTCATACCAGAGTAGAGTGGATCCTAAACCTAATCACTTCTGAGTTATAAAAAGTGTAGAATAGTCACAGAGACACACACAGACGGATGACAGAAACAGATGCATCTAAAAGCCCAGGAATGCCAAGGGTCGCTGGCAGCTACTAGAAGCCAAAATAGACAAGGAAGGACCTCCCCTAGAGCCATGCCCTGAATTTGGACTTCCGGCATCCTGAACCATGAGAAATAAACTTCTGTTCTTTGAAGCCACCCACTTGTGGTGTTTTTTGTTATGGTACTAGAAAAATAAGACACATAGCCTTAAAATAAGACCAGCTAAGCCAACGTAGATTTCAAAGTGATCTTGCTAGTGATGTCCTTCAGTGTTGGCACAGCTGAACTCACACCTTTTGAAGTGCCGCCTATTTCCAGTTTTATTCCTCGTTGTGTCCCCTGCATCTAGCACAGTACTTAGTGCTTATTGGACATTGAGAAGCTGTTTTTCAGCTGAAAGCATTAGATGATCTTTGTTGCTTCAACATTGACCTACAGAATGCCGAGCAGAAAGAAGACCTCAGCACTTGTACTAAGTGGTAGCCTGATTTGCCAGACATTGTCATGAGCTTAGTTGGCAGAATTCATGGTCAAAATCATATACACTATATTTCTTTCTTCTTTATATTGCTTGCTTTTCCCACCATATAGATGTGCTCCCCAGGGTCTCTTCGTATTTCTGTCTCCTACACCGTACTTCCGTGCCCCGTTGACCTCTACTTGCCCTTCCCTCTGCCATTTCGGCCAAATCCATGCAATGGTGAGTAGTTAAAGCAGCATTGCCACATGCAGTATGACATTTCCTTCCAGCAGCCACTTTTTGGGTGTCTTCTCATTCAACTCAATTTTTTGAAAAAAATATCTTACAGTTTCATCTATATAAAATGAAAAATCATCAGTGTTTGGTGGGATCTTATTTCAAGTCTTCCTGTTTTTAGCAAAAGCCAATGAGATTACACACACACCCCCTCCCCATTACCACCAAATAAAATAAAAGAAAAACAAAACACAGCTCAGTCTTTGGCCCAGGGGCAAAATTGAGGCTCTTACATAAGCGGTGAAGCAATATTTAAGGTATTCATTACAAATATCACAGATTATAAATATAAAAGATGATTTATTCTTTGAGCTTGGAGTTTTCAGTATTTCTAACACCAGACTGAAGATCCATGATTGGATGTAGGAGAAACAATGTGGAGAGCTACAGACAAACAGACATTGGCTATTCCATGAAACATATTATGGGGTATAATTTGACACAGAAACCTTGATTAATTAGCAACAAATGCTGGCAGAAAAATCTGCTTTCATCTTTTCTAGATTTAGTTTTATTATTCATACTACTGGTAGTGCCTTTGTTTTAAAAAGAATGTTCTATATAACAGAGCTAGGATTGATTACTGGCTTGTGCCAGCCAAAAAGACACATTAAATACTGTAACCCCAATTTACCATGTCACCAATTTGGCAGCAGTAGATTATTCCTAATGGAGTGAAAGAATGATACCATTTTTTGCCTGTGTTTTCAAAGCCAAAAATTTATACTGTTTGAAAGAGAAGCAATGTCACAAATTTTAAAACTGTAATATTATAGATTGTAAGAGCTGGCAGGTCATTAAAATGAAGTGGCTTGTCCAAGACTTTACAGCAAGTTGGTGACGGGGCCAAGACTAGAACTCGAATCTCTTGGCTCTACAGCTATTGCCATACTGCAAATAATCTGCTCAAGATGTTCTACGGACCCAAGCAGTATCCGTCAGAGACAACAGAGTTGCGTATGAAGCCATAGGATAGGTTGCAGTAAAACTCAAGAATGCTTACAGTCTCTCTTTTTTGCAGAGATTTATTGATCTCTAAGCTACAGGTAAAAAGTATTAAGGTGAATTTTGCTTGGAGGAATCCATAATTAAATCTGAGAGATCAAAAGTCTTAATTACTGCACCATGCCTGCCTAGTCATGGTAGTTCTAAGGAAAAGAGAGGTAAGAAATGCCTGAGTGCTTCCCCCCATTTCCCAGATGAGGAAACTGAGTCATCAGAAAAACGAAATCACACAGCTGCAGTTGAAGTAGCTCCAGAGCAAAGGCTCCCCTTTCCTGGGCTACATTCTCAGCTCAAAGCTTGTGTAATTCTATAAAGCACTCAAGATTCAGCAAGGACTCCAGCCCAATCAATAAATAATATGTAGAGTTGAGAGACTGAGGTCTCTCAGCAGCTTTACCAAGATCTATTAAAAGTAATTTCAGTTCCCTTTTGCATTGCACTTCTTTTTCTCTGATCTCTGCCAGAAGGTTTTTATTTTATTTGTCTTGCGTTTTGAATGGCCTTCTTTGTTGGCTACGGGATGGATTTGATTATCTCATCTCATTTGGTCCTTTCCAGTCTGTTTCTGTGACTGGAGTGGGTTGAAAATGGATTCCAAACTTGCTGCCTAAATGTGAAGGAGGAAGTCTTGCTCAGCAACCTTGCTCCCTATCTGCCCTGGTGGACCAGAGGCCCTCCTTTCTATCTGGAAGAGCCCACGGGAACCCAGGACTCCCAACTTCCCTTCTCATCCCAGCCACACCCACTCTGCTTTTTGGTGCAGGGACCTCAAACATGCAGGTGTTTTCAGACTGACTTCGTGCAGTAGAGTGCCCGTTGTTTAAAGAATTCTAGGTCGATTTAAAAATCCATAACATCAATCAGCTACTCAAGCAACAACTCTTCATTGAGCAGCTACTGTGTATCTGACATACTGAGAAGCCAAATAATGGCCCCAGAGGAAACCCTGGCTCAGAGGGACTGAAGATTTTCCTCTCTGACTTCTACTTCCTTGTTCATACAGGGTTGGGTAGCACTCCTTCTCAGACAAGAAGGTTTCTTTGATCAAAGTCATGCAACCATTTTGTGATAGAGACTGAAATCAAAGCAAGGTGTCTACTACACCACTGTATTCTTTTCACGCATAATCTTCCAGGACATAGCAATGGTTATGCTCAAAATGGCATGCTCTGACTGGCATAGTTCTCTGTGAAATAGCACCTAATTACACCAAGTCCCTGCTAGCTGCTCCCTGGAATTCAAGAATGCCTGCACTTTTGCAGAAGCTTGCCATGATTTCAGTGATGAAAAGGGAAGAGAAAGGCATACCTCAGAGACCCTGCAAAATGGCAGCCCCCTGCCGAGCATGCCATCAGCCACACTGTATTTCACAGAGTAAAAGATAGGTAACGAACCTATCCCTGGAAGTGGCCCAGCACTGCTTACATTTCTTCCGGCACCACAGCATAATGGAAATTGTGCTGCTCTATTTCTTTCAGAGGGCTTATCCTCTTACTACCAGCAACTCTGGAAACATTCTGGACACTCCATCAGGGGAGGCTTCTAAGGCTGAGAGTCTGGCCACTTGATCCTGCACTGTTGCTCTGAATAGAAGTGGAACCCCAGAACCCTGGGAAAAGCTGAGGCCAGAGGGCATGCAGGGTCTGCTCTGAAATCCCTCCTCTACTGGGGATGCTGATGAGGCTCCAGAGACACTGAAGGAATACCCTAGGTTCTTTGGCTATAACCCTCCAGCACATTTTGGCTAACAAAGGAGGTGTAGATTCGCTCAGAGCTTCAGAGTCTCACGCAGGGAGGGCCTGGTTTATTTCTGAATAGGCAGGAATTCAAGTCAACAACTGTAGTGTTTATTAACGATTTTCCACAAGCTCAATGTGGTTCTGAAGGCTGTTCACCTGAAGGCCCTATAAGTCTCCTTGTGGAGTCAAGATTTATGACTTTTATCACAATCGAGGATATCAAAAGATCAGATGCCAAGTTGAATGATTCCAATAATACATGCTTGAATAATCTGTAAAAGAGAAACTCACTGTGGACTATTTTGCGTTGATTAGGTCCCTGGGTGGCTTAAATGGCTTGTGCTCAGCTACTAACCAGAAGGTTAACAGTTCAAATCCACCCAGCAGCACTGTGGAAGAAAGGCCTGGCAATCTACTTCTGTAAGATTCCCAAAAAAAGACCAAACCCATTGCCATCGAGTCGATTCTGACTCATATCGACCCTATAGGACAGAGTAGAACTGCCAGCCACTGAAAACCCTATGGAGCAGCTCTCCTCTGAAACATACGGGGTGACCACGAGTCAGAATCAACTCAATGGCAACGACTTTGGTTTTTGTTTCTTTATTCTTGAGCGAGGCTTTTTGGAGAAAAAGGAACTTGAACCAGGTCTTAAAAAGTGTGAGCCGGGTATGCAGAGAGTAGGGTAGGTGAGGACTTTCGGCTCGCAGGAAAGAGCACGTGGAGAGGGTGAGGGCTGGGCTGGAGCAGAGGCTGTGCAGGTTCACCTGCCCTCTGTTCAGGAGCACCCTATCCAAACCCTGGTGCTGAAAGGGACAGAGAAACCACCTAGGAACAGTGAACGCAGTCTGGAGTTAGCTGCAGGCAAAAGACACTTAAGGAAATTGGAAGTTTCCTCTGTCAATAATAAGCTTCCTGGTAAAGCTACAAAGCCAATTTAGATCAACTGGAAGAACCACAGTGCATGACAAACAAGAGAAAGAACCATTTTCATATAAAGACCTATGGTAGCCACTGCCTCCCCCTCTGCACCAATCTTGTAACTCTATCAAAAGGCAACGATAAATAACTTTGGGCAGCATTATTCTGACATAAAACAACACTGTTGACAGTTCAAGAGTTGGTTATTTTCTAGTTACTTATGGATTTTTCTTTTTAAAAGTGAATTATTGTATAACTGCGGAGAAACAGATTAGCTTTAAGAAAGAGTTTTAGAAGGAAACAGATGTAGATCTAAATCTCAACCTTGCTAACCATCGGTTGTGAGATCTGAGGCAAGAAACTGACGTTATTACTGAGCCCTGATCCCTTGGCCAATTAAATGGAACCCAATAATTTCCTCCTAGAGATGATGGGACAGTTAAGTAAGATGACATGCAAAAACCTTATTTACCTGGCACTTGGTAGCCATTCAGTAAATGGTAACTATTATTATTCTTGGAAACCCTGGTGGCGTAGTGGTTAAGAGCTACAGTTGCTAACCAAAAAAAGCTAGCAGTTCGAATCCTCCAGGCGCCCCTTGGAAACCCTGTGAGGCAGTTCTACTCTGTCCTATAGGGCCACTATGAGTCGGAATTGACTCGATGGCAACAGGTTTTTTAAAAATTATTATTCTGATCTCATTCTGTAATAGCTTGGAGTTTCCTCTATTAGTGAGTATACTGGGGGGGCAGTTACATAATCCTTCATTATTTTTCCACTTTATTTTCTATTCTTTCAAATATTTATACTAGCAAATCTAAGCAACTATTGAAACTAATCTCAAGATGCTTTTCTTGTTGTTAGGTGCCATCAAGTCGATTTTGACTCACAGCAACCCACGTGACAGAGTAGAACTGCCCCCATAGTGTTTTCTAGGCTGTAATCTCTAAGGAGGCAGATTGCCAAGCCTTTCTCCCGTGGAGCCACTGGGTAGGTTTGAACCACCAATCTTTTGGTTAGCAGCGGAGCTTTAATCCCAAAATACCAAACCAACCAACCAAACAAAATCTATTGTTGTCCAGTTGGTTCCAATTCATGGTGACCACATACCACAGCCTAAATTTTGGCCAGTAAACCCAACAGGTTGTAAAGAGACAAAACCTAGATCAAATAAACATAGGATAGGCAGGTTATACAAACAAAAGGCCCAAAAACTCCGATTCTTTTCCGATGTGGGAAAAAATGTCCAAATAGTTGCCCAACAGAATAACCAGCTGGATTGACTAAAATTTTAACGTAACAGGTTGAATGGCAATCATATTATTACCACTTCATGTGAGATGACCAAAAAATCTGTATATTGTCAAATCAAGAAGGCCAGGCATAGTAGATTTCTATCTTTTGCATCTTTCTGAACTGCTCGCTAATTAGTTAATAGTCAGGCAAATAAAAAGAAATAAGACTGGTTTTAGGCACAATTGGAGTAGCACTTGGCTATTGGTGTGATTGGAGAGTCAGCATATCACTGTCAGCCAGGAAGATCCTAATGGGCTTTATGTTGAATGGTTTGTATCTGGAAAATAGCAGAGTTTTAAACTCTTCACACTTACAATATTGAGAATGCTTCAGCAGACCATGCATACCCTGCCAACACTCTGGTATGTTCCCTTCACCTTTTCTAGATTGAAGATCACCAATACACAGAGTGATGTGGTTGCCAAGAAAACTGGTGTCATCTTGCTTTAGGAGTGTGACCTCCAGAATGGGGAATGTATTTGTTCTGCCTTATTCTTTCTTGGCTGGACCAACCCTCAATCATTGTGTTCAATATTCAACCCCTTTAAAAGGAATATCGGAAAACCAGAGAGAAAAAATACTCTAGGTCCTGTTGTATGACTAATGATTGAAGAAACTGAGTTGTTTAGCTGGGGTAAGAGTGCAGTGTAAGAAGGGAGAACTTAATTCCTCTCTCTCAATATCTGAAGGTCCGCCATACCTCTGCTGGAGTAGGGCTAACAGTAGTGATAATGACAATGGCTGACTTACACTGAGCATTGACTATGTCACAGACCTGTTCTAAGCTGTAAAATGTACATCACTAAATCTGTACAAAACCTATGCAGTAGACGCTATTATAATATGCATTTTATAGGTGAGGAAGCCAAGGTGCAAAGAGATTAAATGACTTGTCTGTGGTCACACAGTAAGTTGGGGCTGGAACATGGCTCCAGAACTCATACCCCTGGCATTTGTTTGGTGTGGCCCAGGTTGTAGAGAGGGAGGTAACCAGTTGGTGGGGACAGCCATTTGGTAATTGAAGCAGGTGGATGATGGAACACATGGGAAAGGTAATTAGTAAGCCAATTAGGTGAAATGAGTCTTCTAAGGTTACCCCTGCTAGTTTTCCCCTATTTTCACTATTAGGGTTGATGGGCACACTCACTCTTCCTTTAGGTTGTAGTGTGTAAAAGCAGTATGATAAGGGGGAAAGAGTGTGGACCACGTTCAATGCTGACTCTGTTGTTTCTTAACTATGTGATCTTGGGAAGAAACGTTGCTTAACCTCTTATGTCTCAGTTTCCTCGTCTGTAAAAATGTACTTTAAAATATTAATCTTAAGAAGGTATACAATTAATTCTAGAGGTCTCATTAGAAGATGAATGCTCACAATCTATTCTTAATGACCTTAAGTTGATTTTCCTACCCAGAGTGGATGAGGCTGAAGGAGAAAGACATCGGTAGGAAAAACTCTAGGAAACCGGGATGGTTCTCTGTGAATGGGATGTGAGAGCTTCTCTCTGGATCATTATCCTCACTTACGAATGCTAAAAACCAGGACGCCATGCACATTATATACAGACAGGACTGTAGATAACAGTATTTCTCAGGGTTGCATTTCCCAAACTATGTTCTGAGAGATGTTAGCAGGTGCTATACGAGAAAGAGGTTCTGAAGTCAAATTCATCTGGGACATGCTATTACTCAGTGCCCCTCTCGGGGTCAAAACAACTTTTGCTTACGAAAGATTCTGAGGATTTGTAGCAAAGAGAACTACTTAACCTTGTAATTAAATAATCTCATGTTATGATTAAAACAAACAAATCAAACCCATTGCCGTCAAGTCGATTCCAACTCATAGCGACCTAGTACCTAGTAGAACAGAGTAGAATTGCCCCATAGGGTTTCCAAGGAGCAGCTGGTGGATTTGCCAGGATTTATTCCAGGGAAGCAAGAGGGGTTCAATACAAAGAATCTGTCAGTGTAAACCACTCACCAACGTATTATGGTAAAAAAAAATCATATCCATTGTTTTTAAAAAGGAATTTTAAATGCACGAGCTATTCCTATTAAAATATTATATAAAAGGGATAAAAAGAAATATTTTGAACATAACAGATATTGTTTATCCAGACAACAGCACATATTATACTAAATGACAAAATAGTAAGATCATTTCAATTAAAATGAGAGGTCTATGTTTGTTCAAAGTCTTTAGTCCTCAAAGAAATAGAAGTTAACACCAGAGTAAGGTACCACTACAGGTAGACTAGAATGGCTAAAATTAAAAAGACTGGCAATGCAAGTGTTGGTAAGTATGATTTTAGCAACCAGGGTTCTCATGTATTATTGGTGAGAATGTCAAATGTTACAACCACTTTGGAAAAACAATTTGACAGTTTTTTACAAAGTTAAGCCTATATTTACTGTGATGGTTAAGATTGTGTGTCAACTTGACTGGGACGTGATTCTCCGTGTTTATATGTGATGACTTCCATGATTGAATCTGCTGTGAGTAGCCAATCAGTTGAAAGGGAGTTTCCTTGGGGGTGTAGCCTTCATCTTAATATAAGCAGATGGTCTGGCTTTTTGCTTGCTTTGGATCCTGCGGCTGCCACCTGTTCATCTGACCTCCAGTTCTTGGGACTTGAGCTATCAGTTTATCTGCATATCTTTGGATTCATTGATCTTCACAGCCTGTGAGTGGAGCCCTGCTCTCCAACCTACCAATCTTGGGTTCTCCAGCCCCTGCAGCTATGTGAATCAAGAGAAGCCTTGCGGTCTTGCCTGACAATCTTGGGATTCGTTGATATTCACAGCCTGTGAGCGAGAGCCCTGCTTTCCGATCTGCCAATCTTGGGTTTACCAGCCCCTGCGGATACGTGGATCCAGAGAAGGCTCTATCCTGATCCACCGACTTGGGACGTTCCAGCCTCTACAATCACATGAGCTGTTTTCTTTGATATATATCTCTCTATATATATATTTGTATGCTTTACTGGTTTTGCTTCTCTAGAGAACCCAGCCTAAGACACTTACCATGTGATCCAACAAGTCCACTTATAAGAATTTGTCTAAAAGCATTGAAAACATATACTCACACAAAGACTTGTATATAAATATTTGTACAGCTTTATTCATAATAGCCCCAAACTTGAAATCAATGAAAATATCAACAGGTGACTGAATACACAAATTGTGATACATTCATAATACTATTCAACAATTTTAAAAAAATGCAAACTCTGATTCAGGCAGTAACGTGGATGAATCTGAACATTATGCTGAGTAAAGGAATCAGATACGAAAATGTGTGTACAAAAATGTGTGTACTGTATGCTCCTATTTGTCTTAGTTATCTAGTGCTACTCTAACAAAAGTATCACAAGTGGGTGGCTTTAACGAACAGAAATTGGTTTTCTCCCAACTTAGGAGGCTTAGATGCCTGAATTGAGGATGGCTACTCCAGGGGAAGGCTTTCTCTCTCTGTGGGTTCTGGGGGAGTGTCCTTGTCAATTTTCAGCTTCTATTCCTTGCCCCCTTGGTGATCTTCATGTGGCTTGACATATATCTTCCCTCGACTGTGCTTCTTTGCTTCCTTGCTCTTGTTAAATATACTCCTTTTATATCGCAAAAGAGATTGGCACACTTGACACCACTACTGTCTCATTTACATAACAAAGAAAACTCTATTCCCAAATGAGATTATAACCAAAGGTATAGTAGGATTTACAACATATATTTTGGGAGACACAGTTCAGTCCATACCGCCATTTGTATGAAGTTCTATAGTAATAGAAATCAGGTAAGTGGGGTTAGCTAGGACAGGGACCACTAGGTACCTTGGGAGAACTTGATTGCAAACATTCACAAGGGAATGTTTTGGGGTGATGGGAATGGACTAGATCTTGGCTGGGATGATAGTTACACGGGTATATGTATTTATTGAACTTAATGAATTGAGCTCTTCTAATGGGTCGATTTTATTATTGGTAAATTATATTCCAATAAAATAAAATAAAGGAAAATTAAATACATTTAAAAACTAACATACACAAATATTATAAAGCCCCTAATGAAGGCTTTCTACCACAAAAACTATTTGTGGGCTGCTTTGATTTTCTGGGCTTCTCTGATTCTTGCCAAACTGTTCATAACTATTAAGGCTAAGTTACTTTCCAAATGGATTCAGAGCAACTGATCCAATTTTATTGAAGAGGAATCCTCTACTCTTCCAAAATTTTAGATGCATTTATTTCCTGGGCATTTCTTATAAACTTATGACGTCTACCTTGAAAAATGTCAAGTGTGTGTTTCTTAGGCCAATATTCTGTGTGCGTAGTGGGCTCACCTAGACAACAACAAATGACCATTATTGTATAATCTCTAGCATTCTTTAATGAAATCTGTCCGGTGCAGATAATAACTAATAAAGAATTTAGGAACCTGGCCCTAGCCTTTGACACTGAACAGCCTCTTGTTATTAGGTAAGCCCCGGTAGCTCAGTGCAAAGCTTGCTGTGTGCCCCACTGCAGGCAGAGTCCAGTCGGAAGATGGTCAGAGAGAGCCGAGGCTTGCAACCTTGGTTGCACACTCAGTCACTTGGGAAGCTTTCAAAAATACTACTTCCCAGGCCCCTCCCCAGTCCTACTAAATCAGAATGTCTCTGCAGGTGAGGTCTGGGTATTAATATTTCTCAGAAGCATCCCAGCTCATTCAAATGTCCAGTCGGGATTAGAAACGACAAAAAAAAAGCGATGTCTTGTCATTTGGCACCTTTCAAAAAAAGTATACATTAGTGAATGAAACTATTTTTAAAAGAGCAGGAAACATGTGTCCTGCTATTGAAAAGGGAAAGAAAAAAATATATTTTTAAAGAGTTAAAGAAATAATGTGTTTAATGCCAGAATTTTCCTTCCTCATTCGACTGTGTAATAAGATTGACACTTATCGACAGTTCCCAGACCAACCCTGCTTCAGTGAGCACAGCCTCAGAATGACAGGCTGAGAAAGACAGATCCAGAGAGCCACCAAAGGTACTTCCCTTGAGCTGCTGGGTTTTTTTCCATTATGTCTCTACCAACGTGTTCTGGTGGTGGAGTGGTTAAGCTCTCAGCTGCTAACCAAAAAGGCTGATGGTTCGAAAACACCAGCTGCTCCTTGGAAGAAAGATGCGGCAGTCTCCTTCTGTAAAGATTACAGCCTTGGAAACCCGATGGGAGAGTTCTACTCTGTCCTATGGGGTCCCTATGAGTCAGAATCAACTCAACAGCAATGGGTTTTTATGTCTCCATCTCTCTCGTAGAGCTGAGCCAATCTGCTTACCATTTGTTTGTACCTGCCTTACATGTTTACGCCTTTCAACCATCTTATTCCTTCATCTAGAATATTATTGCCAAACCTGGTAAATAATTTATATTTCTTCTTCCTTCAAATCCTGCTCTAAACTTCTCTTCCAGGGCACCTTCTCTGATAAATAGAGTGCTGCCTTCCTACTCAAAGTGTGATCTGTGGAACGGCACCAATGACAGGAACCCGGGAGCTTACGAGAAATGCATAATCTCAGGCCCTGCCCCAGACCAGCTAAGTCAGAATCAGCATTTTAACAAGATCTCTGTGTGATTTACAGCTTACTAAGAATCTTAGGCATGCAAAAGCTGGATAATGAAAAAGGAAGACACAAGAAGAATTGATGCATTGGAACTGTGGTGCTGGCGGAGAATATTGAATTTACCGTAGACTGGAAAGAGAACGAACAAATCAGTCTTAGAAGAAATACAACTGGAATGTTCCTTAGAAGTGAGACGGCAAGACTTTGATGCGCTTACTTTGAATACGTCATTAGGAAAGACCAATCTCTAGGAAAGGACATCATGTTTGGTACAGTAGAGGGTCAACAAAAACAAACGAAACCCTTGATGAGATGGGTTGGCACAGTAACTGCAACAATGGACTCAGCCATACCAACAATCATGAAGATGGCACCAAACCAGGCAACGTTTTGTTCTGTTACACGCAAGGTAGCCAAGAGTAAGAGCTGACTAGATGGCAGCTAACAGCAGTAAGAAGTTTCCCATAACTCACTGAAGCCTTACACCAAGCAAGCAAGGAACGGTGAGACCACTGGCCTTTTATACTACAGGGACGGTGTTTGGTCTAGGATGCATTTTGTAGGATGTTGGCTGTAGAGGTGATTTGTCATAAATTTTCTTTTGTTCTTTCCAGATTCAAATGACACTAAGCCAAAATGTGGCTTTTACTTCTTTTGTTCCTGGTAACATTGAAAAGGAAAGAGAAATACTATTCTCTCTTGTGCTACAAGAGAAAGTAAATCTTCTTTGTATACAGGTCAGAAGAAAGGATGTTGTCTCAGTTATCTAGTGCTGCTATAACAGAAATACCCCACGTCAGCGGCTTTAATAAATAGGAATTTATTTTCTCACAGTTTAGAAGGCTTGAAGTCCAAATTTAAGGCACCGGCTCTCAGGGAAGGTTCTCTTTCTCTCTCTGTCAGCTCTGGGGGGAGGTCCTTTTCATTTTTCAGCTTCTATTCCTTGGCTCCTTGGTGGTCTTCATGGGGTATGGCACCCACCTTCCCTCGTCTCTGCTTGCTTGCTTCATTCTTGTTCAATCTGCTCTTTTTATATCTCATAAGAGATTGACTTAAGACACACCCTGCACTAATAATGCCTAGTTAACATAACAGAGAAAACCCATTGCCAAATGGAATTATAACCCCAGGTTTAAGGGTTAGGATGTACAATGCATATTTTGGAAGGACACAATTCAATCCGTAACAGATGGGTACTAGCATTTTTTAAATTGAGATATAATTCACACACCATCAAATTCACCCCTTTCAAATGTACAATTTAGTGGTTTTTAGTGTATTCACAATGTCACACAACCATCACCAACGTCTAATTTTAGAACATTTTCATCACCCCGAAAAGAAAGCCCATACCAATTATCGGTCATTCCTTATTTCTCCCTCTCCCTTGCCTCAGGCAAAATATAAATTAGGCTGCACTAATTTATATTCTGACTCTATGGATCTGCTTTTTTGAATATTTCATATAAGTGGAATCATGCACTATGTGGCGCCCTTTGTATCTGGCTTCTTTCGCTTAGGATAATGTTTTCAAGTTTCATCTATGTTGTGGTATCCGTCAGTACTTCATTCCATTTTATGGCTAAATAATAACCTATTGTATGGATATACCACCTTATTTTCCTATTGTTGTTGAAAATTTACACAGCAAAACATACACCAATCTAACAATTTCTACACAGTACAGTGACATTGATTACATTCTTCCAATTGTGCACCCATCCTTACCCTCATCTGATTTGTTTCTCCCCTATTGAGATAAAATCACTTCACCCTATGCTTCCTACTATCTAACATTTTGAGTTCCTGTTACCAGTTTGATCCCATATAGATAGTTCTTTAAAAGAGTACAGTGCTCATGGCAGACATTTTTTACTAGTTGGGCTAGACTGTTGTTTGGTTTAAAGACTTCAGGGAATATTTTTTGTTCAAGTTGCAGGGCTAAAGATTATCTCGGGGCAATAGTTTCGGGGCTCCAAAAAGTCTGGATTCCACGAGAATTTGAAATTCTGTTTCCTGTTTATCCTCTTTTGATCAGGATTCGTGTATAGAATCTTTGATCAAAACAATCAGTCATGGTACCTGGGCACCATCCAGTTCTTCCGGTCTTGTGGCAAAGAAGGCAGTTGTCCATAAAGGCAATCAGCCACACACTTCTTTTTCTCCTTCTGTTCCTGCATCTCCCTCTTTCTCTGTCGCTACGGGCGAAAAGGGAACAATTGTATCTTGAACGGACACTTGCAAGCTTTTAAGATACCAGACACTACGTAATGAACTAGGAGGTAGACCAGAAGTGCTGAACATGTTATTAGGCCAGTTAACTGGAATGTCTCATGAGACCATGCCCTCAAACCCCCAAACCAAGAAAACAAATCCCAGTCCCGTGAGGCGTTTTGTTGTACACAAGCAGCCTTATCAGCTACTCTTGTTTTTGTTGTTGTCGATGATATATGACCCTGCTTTTGTTCCTTCAACTTATTACAGGTGTACAATTTAGTGACATCAATAACACTAATCAGCTGTGCAACCATTTACCCTTAATCAATGAGATTTTTTCATCACCATGAACAGAAACTCAGTACTCCGTAAGCAAATCCTCCCCCTTTTCCCCTCCCTCCTGTCCCTGGTAACCACTAATAAACTTCGGTCTCTATGTATTTGTCTAGTTTTATCTTTTTATGTAAGTGAGGTCACATAATATTTGCCTTTTTGTGATTGACTTATTTCACTTAGCGTAACATCCTCAAGCTCCATCCATGTTGTAGCACTTATAATTTTTTTTTTAATGGACATTTAGATACAATAATGTGGCAACTTTGGAAATAAGATTCCCCTTCGTCCCCAGGGTTTGTTTCTTTTGTTGCTGTTACTGCTATTTGTTTAGTGACTTTCCTGAACTAATTCTATAAAGTCTATATTCTTTGTTGTATGTTGTTCTGGAATCTCTACTTGTTTACCTTTGTGGTCAGTTAATGATTAGACAGAGATTTTCTTCAGTGTCTTGAACCAGTAAGTCTTCTAGCCTTTTCTGAGAGCTCTGTGTATGTGCTGGAGAACAATATCAGTGCTCCACAGGCAGTTTGCATTTCTGTCTTTGCCTTCATTTTTTTGCTTGTGGAGAGCCTGAGAGTCAGCCAGAAGTAAAAGCTTGAGGCCGTCTCAGATTTTTCCTGGGTGTGGACAGTCCTGTATATGCTCATGACCTTACAGTTTCCTAGGGGCTTTTCAAAGCTCTCTATGGATATCCCATTACCCAGCTTTCCCTTTTACGTTTTCTGTCAGCTTCTTGCTTGCAGCAACTGTTATCTCCACCTCAGGCAGCTGCCCCGTTAATTAAACAATTGCTGCTGATCACTTTGGCCGTATACTCCGGAGGAAAAGGTGGTTTACAATAAACATGCTCTGAAATAGATCAAATAATGACAAACCCTTTGAGTGGGAATTTCCAGGGAATTTCCAGGCAGGTAAAATAATGACAACTTTCTGGGATGGGGCTTTGGAGGAGTTCCAAACTTGTTCTGTCCCTTCCACTGGCTACAAAGCTGCAATTTTCATGGTTCCTATTACGGTGTTGGCAAAGAATATTGACTATACCATGGACTGCCAGAAGAATGAACAAATTTGTCTTGGAAGAAGTACAGCCAGAATGCTCCTTACAAGGGAGGATGGAGAGACTCTCCTGTACTTTGGACATGTTATCAGAAGGGACCAGTCCCTGGAGAAAGACACCATGCTTGGTAAAGCAGAGGATCAGCGAAAAGGAGGAAGACCCTCAACAAGATGGATTGACACAGTGGCTGCAGCAATGGCTCAAACACAGCACTGGATGTGAGGATGGCACAGGACTGGGCAGTGTTTTGTTCTGTTGTACATAGGGTTGTTATGAGTTAGAACCAACTCGACAGCACCTAACAATAACAACATTATTATTGTAAGCCTGTTGGCTTTAAAGGCTAACACAGGGCTGGGGAAAGGAAAATGAGAATAGGGTAAATTAAACCAACACAAAACTCACTGTTCTTACAAAGATTCATCTGGTTTTTTTGAATAACTTTTCCTCAGTTGATTGCAATCTTTTGGTTAATTTCCAGGTTCTGATAAAGTTTATTGTGACAATTTTTTGTCAGCATCCTCATTGCTTTGATGGAGATGCAAATTTTCTGTGGCACTTACAGCGTCATTCTGGAAGTGCTCCTTACTGGGATTGACTTTTTAAGTCACCCATAGCCGTTTATGATAATTCATAAACAGAGCCATCTATCTCAACCATAAATTGAATTCCCTAAGTACTTTAAAAGTTGTGAAAGTTGTTTTTTGTTTTTTGTTTTTTAACTTTTATCCCACTTATGAAAGGAAGTAATATTATAAATGCATTATTTCACTTTCCTCTCAGACCTGAGTAAATGTCTGAATGGTTGAATGAGTCAAAAGAACATAACTTAGGGAAAACATGAAATGAGTATTAGGAGATGTCATGGATTGAACTGTGTCCCCCAAAACATGTGCCAACTTGGCTAGGCCCTGCTTTCCAGTATTGTGTTGTTGTCCACCATTTTGTGATCTGATGAGATTTTCCTCCGTGTTCTAAAATCCTACCTTTATTATGTTAATGAGGTGGGACTCATACAGGAGTAGGTTGTATTTTGAGTCAATTTCTTTTGAGACATGAAAGAGAAAATCCAGCAGAGAAGAGAAGGGGCCTGAATGAAGAACCAGGAGGGGAGCGCATCCTTTGAACCTGGGGTCCCTGTGCTGCGAAGCTCCTAAACCAGGGGAAGTCTTGATGACAAGGACCTGCCCCTAGGGCCAGCCTTCCCCTGGAAATGCTACACTGAATTCAGACTTCTAGCCTCCTAGACTGTAAGACAATAAATATCTTTGTTATAGCAGCACTAGATAACTAAGACAGGAGACAAGACCAGGCAGATTTTTGAGATCTTGTTTTGAAATTGGCCATAAATGAGATAGAATAATATGCTTTGAAAGGATCAAACAGCTTCTTATTCCTTTTCTAATTCATGATTAGCAATGTCTACATTTAGAGCCAAACATTTCATATACCTAAGTCAATTAAGTGGTAAATTTTCTTTAAAAGGTAGGTATTCAACATTTTAGAGAAGCTTAAATGGGTAATAACAAAAACAATCATTGTAGGAGTTCAAACAATAGAAATAAATCGATGTGGCTGATGTTTACCAGAATTATTTGACAATGGAAGACATCAACAGCCTAGGTTTCTTGCTCCCTGCTATTGCACTGCCTCCTCTATTATCCGCACAGTTGACTGTTTCTAGCTTGCTCTGCAACTCTAGGGAAAACTGCTAAAGAAAAACTGAGCAAAGAGGAGAGGACTGCTCAGGGACTCCTGGAAAAAAGCACTGGAGTTAAAGAAGTGGTGCTCTACTAGGCTTTTTTAAATTTCTCTTTTTCTATGCTGTTTTGTTTTTTCTTTTAAAGAATGAGGATGATAATCTTACCCTTAATTCCCCTCTTCTGATGGAGAAAAATGAGATAATCATTCTTATATCATTTTGAAGACAATTAGACTTATAGGGTATATGACTTTTTTTCTTACTTCTATGTTGTTGGCTTTTTTTTTACATAAACTTTGTTGAGTATAATTTATATCCAAAATGCAGCTACTTTAAGTATACAGTTCAATGACTGTTTGGCAAATAATTCAGACCTGAGTGACCATGTCCTCCAAAATATAAGACTTTGCCGTCATCTCAAAAATGTTCACTCAAGGCCCCAATCACATTTTAAAGATACACAAAATTAACTCATAATTGATTGTAGACCTAAATGTAAGAGCTAAAATTATTACATTTTTAGACAAAAAACAGGAGAAAACCTTAGAGATCTTGGGTTAGTCAAAGATTTTTTAGGACATGCAAAAAATGAAACATTAGGACAGAACTGAGAAATAGACTTCATCAAAATTAAAAACTGCTTTCTGAAAGACACAGTTAAGAAAAGGAAAAGGCAAGCATTAGACTGGGAGAAAATATTCACCAACATGTATCTAACAAGTGGCACAAATCTAGAATGTATAAAGAAGGTTTTAAATTTAACAGTAACACAAACAACACAATAAAATAAAACAAAAAAAAGGGGAAAGTATTTGAGGGCATGTTTCCAAAAAGAAGATATCCAAATGGGCAATTGCCGAACTCTTTCTTTCAACATATGTTCATTTTACTTTTCTAGAATTTCATATAAATGAAATCATACAGTATGTAATCTTTTTTGTTGGGCCTCTTTTGCTCAATATAATGTTTTTGAGATTCATTCATTTTTGTGTGTGTGTATTAGTAGCTTATTTCCTTTTAATGCTGAATAGTATTCCATTGACTAAATATATCGCAATTTATTCTTTCACACATTAATATTTTGGTTGGTTGTTTACTTTACTAGTTTGGGGCTATCTGCTATGAATCTTCATGTACAGATCTTTTTGTGGACTTGCACTTTTAGATGAATGCCAAAGAATGGGATTAGTGGGTCAAAAGGTAATTATATATTTAATATTGTTGTTGTTAGGTGCTGACAAGTCGGTTCTGACTCATAGTCACCCTACGAACAACAGAACGAAACACTGCCCAGTCCTGCACCATGCCCACAATCGTTGTCATGCTTGAGCCCATTGTTGCAGCCACTGTGACAGTTCATCTCGTTGAGGGTCTTCCTCTGTTTCGCTGACCCTGTACTTTACCAAGCCTGACGTCCCTCTCCAGGGACCAACTCTTGACAACATGTCCAAAGTATGTAAGACATAATCTCACCATTCTTGCTTCCTAAGGACCATTCTGGTTGCACTACTTCCAAGATAGATTTGTTCATTCTTTTGGCAGTCCATGGTATATTCAATATTTTTTGCCAACACCACAATTCAAAGGCGTCAATTTTTCTGCAGTCATCTTTATTCGTTGTCCAGCTTTCGCATGCATATGATGCGATTGAAAATACCATGGCTTGGGTCAAGTGCACCTTAGTCTTCAAGGTGACGTCTTTGCTTTTCAACACTTTAAATAGGTCTTTTGAAGCAGATTTGCCCAATGCAATGCTTCTTTTGATTTATTAACTGCTGCTTCCATAGTTGTTGATTGTGGCTCCAAGTAAAATGAAATCCTTGACAACTTCAATCTTTTCTCCATTTATCATGATGTTGCTTATTGGTCCAGTTGTGAGGATTTTGGTTTTCTTTATGTTGAGGTGTAATCCATACTGAAGGCTGTGGTCTTTGATCTTCATCAGTAAGTGCTTCAAGTCCTCTTTAGTTTCAGCAAGCAAGGTTGTGTCATCCGCATAACGCAGGTTGTTAATGAGTCTTCCTCCAATCCTGATGCCCTGTTCTTCTTCGTATAGTTCAGCTTCTCAGATTATTTGCTCAGCATACAGATTGAATAAGTACGGTGTAAGGATACAACACTGACACATACCTTTCCTGACTTTAAATCATGCAATATCCCCTTGTTCTGTCTGAACAACTACCTCTTGATCTATGTACAAGTTCCTCATGAGCACAATTAAGCGTTCTAGAATTCTCATCCTTTGCAATATTATCCGTAATTTGTTATGATCCACACAGTGGAATGCCTTTGCATAGTCAATAAAACACAGGTAAACATCTTTCTGGTATTCTCTGCTTTCAGCCAAGATCCATCTGACATTAGCAACAATATCCCTGGTTCCATGTCCTCTTTGAATCCAGCCTGATTTTCTGGCAGTTCCTTGTCGATATACTGCTGTAGTTGCTTTTAAATGATCTTCAGCAAAAGTTTACTTGTGTGTGATATTAATGATACTGTTTGATAATTTCCACTTTTGGTTAGATCACCTTTCTTGGGAATAGGCATAACTATGGATCTCTTCCAGTCAGTTGGCCAGGTAGCTGTCTTCAAAATTTCTTGGCGTAGATGAGTGAGCACTTCCAGCATTGCATCCGTTTGTCGAAACATCTCAATTGATATTCCGTCAGTTCCTGGAGCCTTGTTTTTTGCCAGTGCCTTCAGTGCAGCTTGGACTACTTCCTTCAGTACTGTCAGTTCCTAATCATATGTTACCTCTTGAAATGGTTGGTATAATGACTCTTTGTATTCCTTCCATCTTCTTTTGATGTTTCCTGCTTCGTTTAATATTTTCACCATAGAATCCTTCACTATTGCAACTCGAGGCTTGGATTTTTTCTTCAGTTCTTTCAGCTTGAGAAATGCTGAGTGTGTTTTTCCCTTTCGGTTTTCTATCTTCAGCTCTTTGCACTTGTCATTATAATACTTAACTTTGTCTTTTAGAGCCACCCTTTGAAATCTTCAAACAGTTATTTTACTTCCTCATTTCTTCCTTTTGCTTTAGCTATTTGACCTTCAAAAGCAAGTTTCAGAGTCTCCTCTGATATCCATTTTGGTCTTTTATTTCTTTCCTGTCTTTTTAATGACTTCTTGCTTTCTTCATGTATGATGGCCTTGATGTCATTCCACAACTCGTCTGGTCTTCGGTCATTAGTGTTCAATGTGTCAAATCTATTCTTGAGATGGTCTGTAAATTCAGGTGGAATATACTCAAGGTCATACTTTGGCTCTCGTGGACTTATTCTAATTTTCTTCAGTTTCAACTTGAACTTCCATATGAGCAATTGATGGTCTGTTCCGCAGTCGGCCCCTAGCCTTGTTCTGACTGATGATATTGAGCTTTTCCATCTTCTCTTTCCACAGATGCAGTCTATTTGATTCCTGTGTATTCCATCTGGTGATGTCCATAAAT
>NW_004443975.1:14161713-14251652 GCF_000243295.1 Trichechus manatus latirostris | reverse complement strand
GTGCTGGACTCAGTCTAATGGTGGCTTGGTAGTTGTGGTCCATTAGTCCTTTGGACTAATCTTTCCCTTGTGTCTTTGGTTTTCTTCATTCTCTCTTGCTCCAGATGGGGTGAGACCAGTGGAGTGTCTTAGATGGCCACTCACAAACAGAAAGTAGTTTTTATTTTTGATGAAGTCCTATTTCTCAATTCTGTCCTTATGGTTCATTTTTTGTATGTCCTAAAAAATCTTTGACTAACCAAAGATGTCAAAGGTTTTCTCCTATGTTTTTTTCTAAAAATGTTATAACTTTAGCTCTTATATTTAAGTCTATAATCAATTTTGAGTTAATTTTGTGTATCTTTAAAATGAGAATTGAGGTTCTTTATTATTTTTTCTTTTACCATATAAATATCCAGTTGTTCCAACAGACTTTGGTGAAAAGACTATTCTTTCCCCTACCAAATTACTTCAGTACATTTGGCAAAAATCGATTACCCATTATTGCTTTTCTTTAAAGAGTCTTATATTTTGTTTTTGCAGGTAGATTGGTCCTTTCAATGCTGGTTGTTAAGATTTATTAGGGCAAGTATAGAAGAGGCTTTATTCTATGGCTAGGCTAGCCCTGTTACTAAAGCATAATTGTTCTGGGGTTTCTAATGAATGCTCCAAGGATTCAATACGTCTCTCCACTCTGACTAGTTGGGAGTATCCCTCTGTGAGCTCTGGGAGTTATTCGGTTTATAGCTCTTCTCAGTTGTTTTGTTGTTGTTGTTTGTTTTTCCTGGCCTCACAGACTTCCACCCAACCTAAGCTTAGCTTCACATTCAGGCAAAGACCCAAAGGAATCTCTATGCAGATTTCTGGAGCTCTTCTTCTTTGAAGTTCTCTCCTCTCTGGTACTCAGTCCTTCAAATTTGAGCTGCCTCAGCCTCCCTGAATCCAGATTTATGTCTCCTCACTCAATGAGAATGCCGTGCTCTGCTTGGTTTCCCCCTCCTTGCATGCTGGCCCAGAAAGTACTTCTGTACAAAAAACTGAGGTGACTCTGGGGCTTACCTCATTATATCCCCTCTCTTAAGGATCACAGTCTTGCATTTCTTTTTACCTAATGCCTGAACCTATGGTAGCCTATACTTTGAGCAGTTTTCTAGTTGTTTACAGCAGAGGAACAAGTCCAGTATCAGTTACTCCATCATGTTTCTACACTGTCAGGGTTTTCTGAGTAAAAATTATTGGTAAGCTGGGTTAAAGGGTGATTGAATGGTAAACAGGTTTTAGGTCAGAAATAATGAATAGCTCTGAAAGATTTAAAGCTTTACCTTCTTCACAGCCATTTGCTTACATTCTAAGGGTATTAAAAGCCTAAGGACTTTCCTTTCCTCTCCCTAGAAAGGATTTGTTTACATTCCAGTGCAAAGGTCTCTCTCTTCTCTCTCCCTCATTCTGCCTAGAGGGAAGGAGGGGTAGATGGGTCTGCCTATATAATCTTCCAGTCTCATAATATCAGGGTTCCTATCCTGTAGGGCAATCTCTGACGTCATTGGTGGTTTGGTGGTAGAATTCCCAACAGTGGTTAAGAACTCGGCTAACCAAAAGGTCAGCAGTTCGAATCTACCAGTCACTCTTTAGAAACCCTACAGAGCAGTTCTACTCTGTCCTTAGGGTCGCTATGAGTCAGAATTGACTTGAAGGCAGCAGGTTTGGTTTTTGGTTTATGTCGGAAACCTGGGTTCAATTCCTGGCCCATGCACCTCATGTGCAGCCACCATCCGTCAGTGGAGACTTGTCTGTTGCTATGATGCTGAACAGATTTCAATAGCACTTCCAAACTAAGATGGACTATGGACTAGGAAGAAAACGCTGGCAACCTACTTCCAAAAATCAGCCAAGGAAAGCCCTATGGATCACAGTCACCTGATCCTCAGTTGACCATGGGGATGGTGCAGGCCCAGACAGCATTTCATTCTGTTGTGTATGAGGCCGCCATGAGTCAGGGGCCAACTGGACAGCCGCTAACAACAAGTGCAATTCCCACACATGCAGATATATCCAGCTTTCATCCTGTCCTCCAAAGCTGGGGGGCGGGGGTGGGGCACTAAGATACTCTGTGAGTAAATGACTTATTTTCTGATCCAGAGACTTCTCATTTCCTGTCAAGATAAATAGGTAAATAAATAAAAAAATACAATCTTGACAAAGACCCTTTATAATTTGGGGCACTTCTTGGACAAATGAAAGGCTGAGATTTTGTACACTGGTACTTGCTCAAAGTGTCAAGGAACTCAGCCCACTGAAAATCCTCTGGCCAAGTGGTTTCATCTAATCTGTACATCTAACATTATAGCAGCAGCAAGGACTCATCCAGAGAAATCATGAGGACATCTTCCAACTCAATTATCAGAGAAATGAGTTGATTTAATCTCATCTCTGGCCCAAATCTAGGAAAAAAAAAAATGACATACCCCATCCTAAGCACATCTGATATGGATAAATGCTAATCATAAAGAAAGAGCGTATACTAGGAGAACAAAACTCTGTCCCTGGCTTCTCACACCTATTGGCCCTTTCTGTATGCCAAGAACCATGCTAGCATGTGGGAGACAGTAATCTAACCATAATTAGCTGAGACGTACACTCAGATGATCTTGTTCCAAAAGGTAGGACATAGACTGGAAGAAAATATAGAATCATCTGTTCCTAAAATGGCCCCCACAAAATCATCAGCATCAATAAACAGACAATTACATTGGCAAATGATGATATGAAAAATTGCATGCTAGTTCAGAGAGTGGTATGTGGGTATTCCTCTTATTTAAGAGAACCCAAAAATAATCAAAGTGTTGAGAAAAGGGAAGTGGGAACTTATTCTTTGGAGCCCTTTGATCTTTGGAATTTTGGATCCAAAAACTCTGCTTGATGATTTGTTGTTTCTTTTCCCTTTTTAATCACTCCTGCTGTCAATCTCTCTGATTTTTCTAAACTGGCTTTATTTCAGATCACCAATGACCCTACAGAACTGTTTAAAAACCATAGACATCCCTTTTGGACTGATCAGGATTCTTGATGCTGGAGGAACCTACCACACAAATAGTTTCTAAAGTTTAACCAGATCTACAAGGAGAGAGGGAACGAGAGACGAAGTCATAGAGAAGGTCACATTTATTGTTGAGAGAATTTTAGGCTATTCTATTGCCTATTATTTTGTTTGATTGGGAAGACTAAATTGTAGAAAAGTTGTCCCATTTCTAATTCCCTCATTTTAAAACAATAGAAGAATATTCACTTCCTTTTAATATGTGTTCAAGCATAGAAAACAGATAAAGATCCACAGGAGAAAGATGGTGGCAGTCACAGATTGATTCATAGTTGTTTCCAAAATTCACAACCAAACATGTCTAATGTCAGTAATAGTTAATATAGAAAAACAAATAAAGTATAAGGAGCCCCTGTTCGTAATAGTCATTGTGGATTCTTGCCATCTGCAGTGCACTACATGTGATACTAGAGTCCCAGGATGGAGCAAACAGTTAAGTGTTCAGCTACTAACCAAATTGTTGTTGGTTCAAATCCACCCAGATGTGCCTTGGAAGAAAGGCCTGGTGATCTATTTCCAAAAGATCAGTCATTGAAAACCCTATAGAGCACTGTTCAACTCTGAAACACATGGGGTCTCCATGAGTTGGAGTCAACTTGATGGCAACTGGCTTTTGTTGTTGTTGTTGTTTTAAATGTGTGATGCTAGTGATTTAGGTCATTATAGTCCTCTTCACATTGCCATTTGTCAAACAGAAGACATAGCTTCTTATCATTGTTTTAAGTCAGTTATGACCTAAAGCTTTTCCAATATGCAATGAGCAGCTTGAGGATACCACATCTTATATATCTTTATATCTCTAGCACATCACATAGTGACTTGGACATAGTAAGTGCCAAACATATGCTTTTAAGTTGAATAAACATGGTCAAAATGTGGATGATCAATGGAGCTAATACTTACTGAGCCCCTGATACGGATCAGCCCTTTTTCCAAACTATCTCATTTATTACTTACAGCAACCCTATGAATTAAGTCTCTATCAGCTCCATTTTACAGATAAGGAAACTGGGGGTCAGAGATGTAAGCATACCTACACCAGCTAGTTACTAGCAAAGCTGGGATTCAAAGAGGATGTGTTTGACTCCAAAGATCAGTTGGACCTCCCATTGCATGGAAGGCTAGGTTATCTTGCCACCAACATGACACCCTTCCAAATTCAATCAACTCCACTTTAATCTCCTCCTTATTTTTAAAGAATTTATTGGGATATTAAATACCAGGCACAATTAAAGTATTTACATAAACATCACTCATCGTCTGAAGTGGGAGGCATTCAGAAAAAGAATGAGAATATGATATTTATTAAAATGCCCATGGGTTTTGGCAAAGTTGTCAATATTAATAGGGGTTACGGATGTTGGAGAACTAACACACAGAATTAAAAAAAGGTAAAGTTTGGGTGGACTGCATAAAAATAATATTATTTTTATAGTTATTTACATAAAGTGCTCATTATTCAGCCTAATTACTATGTATTACAATAATTTCTATGTAAATGTGTAAAAGTGGTTTTCACTAACTTGTGCTGTCACTCATGAGGTCGCCATGAGTCGGAATCAACTTGAGGGCAGCTAACAACAACAAGTTTATGCGCGTCTCAGAGTAAACTCGGCTCAAGGCTGCTCAGGCTTTGCTTGTTTTGCCCATGTAGCTTGAGTCTGAAAGCACAGGGACAGGAAGTCTGCTCCCAAGGTCAAGGTTAATTCTCGGCATCCAAAGAGGAACCAAGGGGTTAAATTTCCTTTCAATCCCTGCTGCCCTTTTCCTTTCCCATCCTAAACTTTAATATTCATGCTTAAAAGAACACTCAAAACACAGACCCTACAGGAAAGCTGTCGATAGAATTATTCTTTTATTTGAAGGAACAGTTCTTTCTCTCTTGCTGCGTTTCTGCTCATTGCAACTAGTGACTTCTCACAAGGTTCAGAGTTATGTTTTCAGCTGTCTGGTTGCGTTTTTAAAAATGACTGTTTAGCTGGACATAAAGCCTCAAATAAAAGGAGAAAACATTCAATGGAAAATCTTATTTCAAGAATTAATGTACCGTCTCAGAGTCTTAGAGGCAAAAAGGATGTGTGAATTACATGCTCTTGGATAGCGTCTTGAAATGTCCACCCCGTGTCCCATCATAATGACATTGTTTGTAAATATTCACAATGTGTTGCCTGACTAAAATATGCAGCTAAAAGCTAGATATTGGTGACGCAGCAAAGGAAGTTCACTAGGGCGTGATAAATAACGGTATCATGCTAGGGTAGAAGCATATTAATAGCTGATAACCTAATTTGAAATAAAATTGGTGTTAGTCATTCAGGAAATAAGAAGCTGTAACTTAGTTTAGCAGAGAATTAAATAGCAGTGCTAGTCACTACCTCCTTGCTTTCCCCCTCCTTCCCTTCCTTTCTCCTTCCGCATGCCATTACTAAGCCCTCAGTACGTGCTCAACAATATACTATGTGCTTTGGTGGTTATGACACAGTCAAATGACAAGTGGCAACGTCACATGTGGACCAAAATTTCAGATAACATGACAATAGCTCTATAGACGAGAGCTGAGGGGTATGGAGAAAGTTAACCTAAGAAAAACCAAATTAATGTAAGACACTGATGGTTCAGTGGTAAAATTCTCACCTTCTTTGCAGGACATCAAAGTTTGATTCCCAGCCAATATACCTCATACGCAGCCACCTCCTGTCTGCGGAGGTGGAGGCTTGCATGTTGCTCTGATGTTGAACAGATTTCACTGTGGCACAGTGGTTAAGAGGTCAGCTGCTACCCAAAAGGTCAGCAGTTCGTATCCATCAGCTACCCCTTGGGAACCCAACGAACCCTACGGGGCACTTCTACTCTGCACTATAGGATCACTGTAAGTCAGAATCAACTCGACAGCAACGGGTTTGATTTTTGGATTTTCCACACCAAGACAGACTAGAAAGAAAGAACTGGCGATCTACTTGCAAAATTAGCCAATGAAAACCCTATGGATCAAAATGGTCTGATCTGCAACAACAACAAAATTGATGTAATCATTAGGAATGACCGGCCTATAATGAAGTCAGAGTGACCTGAAGGAAGTAGCAGACCTGGAGTAGCAGAAAGGAGAGAGAAGGGTGTGCAATTGGAGGAGAGAGCAGCCTTGGAGGTGATTCACAGGTATATCGTGCTTTCAGTTTGAAAGACACTGCTGGAACTATTAGTAGTTGCAAAACAATAGAGAAACGTCCTTAATATCTCACAATGTACCATATTTTAATAAACAGCGCATATGTTCACAGGATGGTGTATTATGCAATTATTTGAAATGATCAGTAAGATTAAGTAATAACTTAAGAGTAAGAAAAAGAACTTAAAGAACTGCTTTTGATATATTGGTAAGCTACAAGAGTAATTACAAAATTATAAATACAACATGACTGCAATTATATAATCATATATGTATGTAAATACCAGCTATAACCACGTGACCAGTTCCAGAAACGAGGACTGTACTTGTTATGAGTATTTCTTCATTATTTTGTTGTATGTGTGTGTATGTACGTATATACATGTATGCATGTATGTGTATGTATACACACATATACATGTATGTGTGTATATATATATTCTTGTTATTGTTGTTAGGTGCCATCAAGTCAGTTCCAACTCATAGCCACCCTAGGTACAACAGAACACACCACTGCACGGTCTTGCGCCGTGCTTACGATCGTCACGCTTGAGCCCATTGTTGCAGCCACTGTGTCAATCCATCTCATGGAAAGTCTTCGTCTTTTTCGATGACCCTCTCTCTCTATAGATAGGTATATGTATATATGTATATATACGTATGTATATGTTGTTATCGTTAGATGCCATCGAGTCAGTTCTGACTCATAGCGACTCACTGCTATTCATAAGGTTTTTCCTGACTAATTCTTTTCAGAAGTAGACCACTGGGTCCTTCCTAGTCTGTCTTAGTCTGGAAGCTCAGCTGAAAACTGTCTGCCATGGGTAACCTTGCTGGTATTTTGAATACCAGTGGGATAGCTTCCAGCATCACAACAACACACAAGCCCCTACAGTACAACAAACTGACACATGTGGGGGATGTATGTGTGTACATATATATAGCAAATATCTTTGTTTTATTTCCTCCCTTATTCCACTGCTGGTTATAAAATATAAGATGTAAATGGGGCTAGTGTGTTTTTGGTTGCATGCATGTTAGCTGTATCATATTAGGCACAAGTATGAGTTTCTAATTGTCTTTATTTAGAGATTATGTGTGGTTGAAGGGGATGTGTACAGGTGCCGTGTTGACAAAGGGTGGACTGTGATGGTTAGGGTTATGTGCCAACTTGGCTAGACCATGATTCTCAGTGGTTTGGTGGATAATATGTAATCATCCTCCACTTTGTGATCTGATGTGAGCAACCAATCAGTTGAAAGGGGAGTTTCCTCTGAGGTGTGGCCTGCATCCAATATATATGGATGTTTTGGCAAAGCTCGCTTGCTCTCAATCCTGCTTCTGACTTGTTCTTGGGACCTCTAGTTCTTGGGATGTGAGCCAGCAGCCTGCTGCTTGATCTGCCAATTTTGGGTTCATCAGCCCGTACAACCACGTGAGTCAGGAGAAGCCTCCAAGCTTAAAGCTTGACCCACAGTTTTGAGACTTGCCTGCCTCCACCACTTTGTGAGCCATTTCCTTGAAAAAACGTCTGTCTATATATATTTATATATATACTTCACTAGTTTTGCTTTTCTAGAGAACCCTGCCTGACACTGCTCTTTTGAAGGTAATTTATTTTTTTCTCCAAATATGGTTAATATTTTCAGTTTTTCTTTAATATCAGCTTAACTATGATGTACTTAGGTGTGACTTTCCTTTTATGTATTCTTTTTTGGGCTTATGGTGCTTCTTCAATCTTTAGTTTGATATCTTATATCGGTTTTACAAAAATATCAGTCATTATCTAGGCAAATATTGCTTATGTCTTATTCTATTCCTCACCTTCTAGCATTCCAATTACACAGATATTAGACCTTTCACTCTATCACATATGTATTTTCTCATATGTTTGTAACTGAATCACATACGTATTTCCTCATATACATTTCACCCTCTCCATATGTATTTTTCATCTTTTTAATGCTCATCTTTTGTTTTAGAGATTTTCTTCTAATCTCGCTTCCTCACCTATACTCAATCTTTTTTTTTTAAACCCATGCAATGAGTTCTTAATTTCAGTTAACTATATTTTATTAGTGTTCAAATTTCCATTTGGTTCTTTTTTAAAGTTTTGAGTTTTCTGCTGAAATTCTCAATCTATGTTGTCATTAATCTATTGAGTATATAATGTCCATATCTGAAAGCCCGTTATATAGATCCCCTGTGGGTCTATTTCCATTTTCTGTCATTTCTCTTGTTTTTTGCTTATGTTGCTTTCTTGTCTCTTCATATACCTGGTTATATATGGTTACACACATACATACACACACAGTATGACACACACATATGAAACATTGTAGAGATAATTTGAAACGCTGGGTGATAAATATCTGTCAACAAGGCTAGTGCTAAGAGCTCTCTCAATCGCAGACTCATCTCACTCCAGTAAGTGATTTAGATGACGGAAAGCAGAGCTACACTCTTTATAAGCATTGGCATATTCATTATATAACCTTAGTCATAGGCTATGTTTTTTGCGGTACCAATCCAAAACCTGGAGATTTACCTCCTAGAGATTCTGAATCCAATGTTTTGCCTAGACTCCTGAGTCTGCCAAAAGCAGACTTTTTAGCCTCTCAGCTGCCTGTTCCAGAATTGGAGAACAATTCTTCCTGTTCCAGATCATTCCGGTTCGAACCTCTGCTGAGAATTTGCATTTCTAATAATTCCTCAGGAAGTTATACATAAGAATCACCTGGGGATCTTGTCAAAATTTATATTTTGATTCAGTGTATCTGTGGTGGAAATGTAAATTCTTAGCAGGGAACTCGTTAGAAATGAAAATTCTTGGAAGGATTTGAACTGGAACAAACTGATATGAACCTGTGGAAGACAAATTCAGGTAAAGCATCCCCAAATGCCAGGTTTATCTCTCTAGGTTTCCTTCTTTTCCTGGATTTTGTCTCCCTAATTCAGAATGGCCTTGGCAGTTTTCTCGTGTTTTCAAATGCTTGTTGTTTATATTTTTCTCAGATTCACAAATTATTTTTGGTGGGAAAATTGGTCCAGATTACTAGGCCTCCATTACTAGACACAAAACCTTCTCTGGTAGCCTTTAAGATTTTCTAATTTTCCTTTACATTTTGATATTTTGTAGTTTCTCTATGATGTATTAAGTATCAATTTGTTTTTATTCATCCTTTTTAGTACTCTTTGCTCTTTTTTAATCTATATTCAACATCTCCTTTCAAGCTCTGAACTCTCTACTACCATTTTTTTGAATATTATCTATACTCATTCTCTCTATTCTCCTCTTTTGGAAATTCTATCCTTTATGTCTTTTAACTTTTCCTCCAAATTTACTATTTATTTATCTTTGTCTAGTACATTCTAAGTGTTTTCCTCAGAATTATCTTCTAATTTAAAAACCACTCTTCTGTTGAATCTTATCTACTGTTTAACCTACCCATTGTGTTTATATTTTAATGACTATATTTTTCATCTCTGAGAATTTCTATTTTTTCTTTTCAAATGTATTTGCTGTCTTTCATAATTTTCTATTACCTTCTGAATTCTTTTCTTTTCCTTGTGACTTGAGCATCTTTAACATATTTATTTGAAGTCCTTTTTAGGTTGAGAAATCTTTATGTTGAAAAACTAAATATTTATTGGGCCCTGTTTTCTGAAGAGTCTCCACACTTTCCCACAGTTGAGCAGTGTCCATAAAGCCATTTTATGGATGCTCCTTCTGAGACCCCTGCATCAATAATATAAGAATTTTATCTCAGACCAAAGCATGATGCAAATCAATTTTCCTATATTTTTATGTGCTTACAGTTGAGGATGGGCTTAGGGAGGAGGCTTCTAGAATGTACTTGTTCCACTCTCTTTAAATGGAGTTAAACATCTAAGTGAAATCATATTTGCAAAGAAGAAAATGCTGGTGCATCTGCCAATTTGTTGTTAGGTGCTGTGGAGTCAGTTCCAACTCATAGAGACCCTGTGTACAACAGAACAAAACACTGCCCAGTCCTGCACCATCCTCACAATCACTGCTATGTTTGAGCCCATTGTTGCAGCCACTGTCTCAATCCATTCATTGAGGGTCTTCCTCTTTTTTGCTCAGCCTTTACCTTACCAAGCATGATGTCCTTCTCCAGGCACTGGGGATAACATGTCCAAACATGTCGAAAGTACATGAGACAAAGTCTCACCATCCTTGCTTCCAAGGAGCACTCTGGCTGTACTTCTTCCAAGACAGACTTGTTTGTTCTTCTGGCAGTCCATGGGATATTCAATATTTTTCCCTAATACATAATTCAAAGGCATCAATTCTTCTTCAGTGTTCCTTATTCATTGTTCAGCTTTCACAAGCATATGAGGGGATTGAAAATGTCATGGCTTGGGTCAGGTGCACTTTAGTCCTCAAAGTGACATCTTAGCTTTTTAACACTTTAAAGAGGTCTTTTGCAGCACATTTGCCTAATGTACTATGTTGTTTGATTTCTTGACTGCTGCTTCTATGGGCATTGATTGTGGATCCAAGTAAAATGAAATCCTTGACAACTTCAATCTTTTCTCCATTTATTATGACGTAGTTTATTGGTCCAGTTGTGAGGATTTTTGTTTTCTTTATGTTGAGATGTAATCCATACTGAAGGCTGTAGTCTTTGATTTTCATCAGTAAGTACTTCAAGTCATCTTCGCTTTCAGCAAGAAAGGTTGTGTCATCTGCCAAAAACTCATCATAAATATCCTAACTTCTATGTTTTCTCCAGACAAAATAAATAAGTAAATAATTTAGATAAAAAAATCTGAACCTAAGTTCAAATGATATGCATTATAGAGTGTATGTAGTGATGTAAGCGGTGGACTCAGTTCCAAAGAGGTTTATAATATTCGACGGACTTCATTATCAAATAGTATCTTCTTACTTTTAACTACTATGGGGCCTCCAAGGACCATGGTCAGGACTGAGGAGGCCTTGGAAAGCATAACCCTGGGAACACATCCAAATTTAATTGCTGCAACTCACAGCTGCCTATCTGAATAAACCAGAGCATTCACTCAGCAGCAAAACGGGCACCACTTCTGTTTTTCCCCAAAGACTAGAACAGTACCTAGCTCATAGTAAGACCCTGATAAAATCTAGTTGAATAGTTGCAGAAATAAATGACTGGAGGAAAGTAAGTATACTAGGACTACAGTATTGCTTACCATATTTTTACCCAGATAATACAGGTGTTATATGTTTTTTTGCCAGCCATGCCCTCCCCATCGCAAGATATTTTTGTAAGCATGCTATGCTAATTTTTTTTACAGCAACAATTCTTTTTACAGAAAAAAATTAGCATAATGCACTTAAGAAAATACCTTTGGGGGGAGAGGGTGTGGTTGGCAAAGAACGGATAATATGCATGTTATTTGCATAAAAATACATTATCTGCTACAGCTCTTGATGGAAATCTCCCAAAGTCACAGACAGGAGGGGAGCATTAGCCCTGAAGTCCATGGGGATCCAGAATATAAAACCCCTAACCCACTGCTCTTTCCTGAACATCCTCATAAGGGTTTTGCCATATTAATAACCTAACAATTTAAAATCCCTTCAGTGACGTGTGTAAAAGCCATAATAAAGGAAACCCTGGTGGCATAGTGGTTAAGAGCTATGGCTGTTAACCAAAAGGTCAGCAGTTCGAATCCACCAGGCGCCCTTTGGAAACCCTATGGGACAGTTCTACACTGTCCTATAGAGTCACTAGGTTTGTTATTTTTATTCTGCAATGGAAAGAATACTGTCCTGGCAGTTAAAAGATCTAGTCTTGACTATATAACCTCGAGCAAGTCACTTCCTTTTCCTGGGCTTTCATTTCCTCACTGTAATCTAACATTGGAGAGGCTGAAATGAGATGACATTTTAAATCCCTGTCCTGCCTGAACATCCTCTGATGGGTTAGAGAGCTTCAAACCAATGTAGTAATAATAAAACAGTTGATTGATTAGGCCATTTTCAGCAATATGGCTGTTTTCAAATAGCCAGTGGTTATTAAAAATGTAAATACATCTCCCAGTTCACTCATGGTGATTTTCCAGAATCGGCAACTGATTTGTTATGTACTTTCAGCAGCACAAAAGCCAACATTATATTAATACTGGACTCTTTTACAGAGTGCAGTTTATTCTGAGGTGCATTTTGAATTATCATGAGACATCTTTTCACTCAGCAATGAACTGCAATTATTTCAGAATGGAAAAAATCATCTGTACTCACTAACGGATCTGTGTGGTCAGATGAGAAGAGGAGAACAATGCACCTGGTGCATTCTGGGAAGGAATTCCCACCAGAGGAAGTAAAGCAATGGAAAGGCCCTTACAGGGATCAGAATCCTGGATGCCACCCCTCTCTCTAGCACTTCTGGCTGCATGCTCTTGAGCATGTCATTTCACCTCGGGTTTCTCCTGAGTAAAGTGGAGGGTTTCTCTAGTGATTTTTCCAACTCTGGCTGTGCAGCAGAATTACTGATGGAACCTTTTAAATTCAGAGTCCTGGGCCACATACAATATAACTAAGGCCAAGTCTTACAATGTATATTATTAAAAATCTTCCCAAGTGATTCTGGCTCCAGTCACAAGCTAGAGTTTGAAGACAAGTGGACTAGAATCAGGCCCCTCTCAGAGGTGACTTTCTAGTATTCAATAAATTGCTCCCAAATCTTCCAAAATATATGATAAAATCTCAGTACCAGTGATGGGTTACTCTGAGGAGAATTAAAAAACAAACGAGCAAAAAGAAACCATTATCTTCAGGGTTATAGTACCCTAGTGTATTACTGAATTTATTTAACAAACATTTGTGGACAATCGACTATATGTAAGAAAATATGCCAGACACTAGGGATACAAGCCTGAACAAACTTCACAGACCTTACAGTCTGCTGCAAGCTGTTATTGTTGTTAATTGTTGTCGAGCTGGCTCCAGCTCCTGGCGACCCTGTGTGCAGCAACAAAACGTTGCCCAGTCCTGCTGTCCATTGTTGTGGCTATCATGTTAATCCATCCCACAGAGGGTTTTCCACCTTTTCCCTGGCCCTCCACTTTACCAAACATGATGTCCTCTTCTAGCAAATTGGTCTTTCCTGATGAAGTACAACATTATATAGGGCAATACTCTGTAGCGATCCATAGGATTTTCACTGGCTAACTTTTAGAGGTAGAGCTCCAGGCCAGTCTTTCTAGTCTATCTTAGTCTGAAAACTCTGCTGAAACCTGTCCACCATGGGTGACCATGCTGGCATTTGAAATACCAGTGGCATAACTTCCAGCATCATAGCAACACGCACTTCACCACAGTACAACAAACTGACAGACAGATGGTGGGCTGGAGGATTCAGACTATTTCAGGCTATTATAAAGCAGAGAGCCTTTATCCCTAAATATTTCCACAAGGCTATAGTAAGAGAAGTACATGATGCAGTGTGAGTACGTGAGAGGAGCATGTAATACAGATTTGAGAATATCAGGGAAGACTTCCTGGAGGAAGAGCATCTAAGTTGAAGCCTGAGCAGCTTGGGTAAAGGCAGGTACTCAGTGCCAGTATGTAATGGCTCTGGTGGGTATGGATGGAGCAGGAAAGGAGCTGGGGAATGAGGACAAGAGAAGAGGCTGGAGAGAACAAAAAATCAGGTGTCAGAAATTGAAATTGGCACTGGTTCTCCAACAGTGACCACCCTTTTGGGAACTTGTTAAACCCTGCCATGGCATTTGGTATGTGCACCTGTGCACCCAGTTGTGCTTTCAGTCATGGCCTCCAGCCTTTCCCATTAGTGCTTTCCATCAGAGATCAAATCCGTAAGGTGCAAGTGTGATGAGGTCATGTTATTTTTCTGTGTGGTCTCTCTTCCTGAACATACCATTCAACAGATTGTGGGTTCTACCTAATGCTCTAGGGAGTGGAATGGAGGAATAGGGCTTCTCAGCTCAGGCTTAGCATGAAGATGTAAGCCCAGAGCCTACAAGTTTCCTGAGCCAAGGAGAAAGCCCAGGTGAGAACTTCATTTGGCATGTGCCGAAAGGGAGGCAGCTGAGGGAAGCATCCCAGCAGTGTACCATCGTTCCTAATGCCAACCACCACTTTACGCTGTCAGAATAAACACATAACTTTACCTTGCATGATAACCTCTTTATTTTATTGTTTATTCTTTACAACTTAATTGTGATACTAATTCAATTTTTACAAAAATTTCCATGTACCTTTTATCCAGATTCACCAAGTATTTTAAAATTATGTCCCTATATATTACATAAATATTAGTTTCTGAACCTGAGAGTAATTTGTATATGTCATGCTTCTGGATCCCCAAATACTTCCATGTGTATTTCCTCAAAACAAGGACATTCACAAATAATCACAGTATAATATCAAAATTTAAAAATTCGACATGGTTACAATAAAAACAAGAAAATAAAACCTGTTGCCTTCAAGTTGATTCTAACTCATTGTGACCCTATAGGATGGAGTGCAACTGCCCATAGGGGTTCTAAGGAGCAGCTGGTGGATTTGAACTGCCAACCTTTTGGTTAGTAGCTGAGCTCTTAATCACTGTGCTGCCAGGGCTCCACGGTTACAATACTATTATCCTAATTACAGTCCATATTAAAATTTTGCTAATTGTCCCCAAAACTGTCCCTTATTGCTCATTTTTCCTAGTCACTGATACAATCCAGGATTGAACTTTGCATTTCGTTGCCATATTTCTTTCGTCTGCTTCAATCTGATGGAGTTTCTCATCCGTTCTTTGTCTTTTATGATGTGACATATTTGTCATACATAAGATGATTGTTTTGTAGGACAGCCCTCAGTTTGGTTTTGCTTGATGTTTCTCCGTGATTTGATTTGTTGTTGTCGTTAGGTGCTGTCGAGTTCCCTGTTTGGTGCCCCCACTCACAGCGCCTCTCATCAGAGTGACTTTGGGCTTGAAATCTACCCAAGGATTTCTTGACCTTCATCAGTATTTTTATTATTTCTCATTCTCTTGGGCGCTTTGGAAACCTAGGCTGTAGTTGCCAAAGCATTGAACTTTTCATCCTCTTAAGGAATCCTGGGACGGAAGTCCTGAGAGAGGAGCTGTGTGGCTGTCTTTTCCGAGGAATTGCTCCTTAAACATCGGTGGAGGAAAAATGCCTAGAAGCTGAATGGCCGAAAATGAAGAAATATACAGTCCCTTCCGTGGGAATTCGTACTTTAACAATCCCATGTCCAAAGGAATGTTCAGACTATCAAATGCTAGGCAACACAGAAGCCACAGGCAGGTCTGGTCATGGGGTTAATATCTTGAGAAAGTCAACTTTCAGGCAGTGCTCACATTTCAATCAGTGTTCCAGAGGGTCCGTTTTCCCTGGGGATGTTATGCAAAGCCTTCAGAGACCAACAGGAACCACCAAAACCCAAAATCCAAACCTCTTGCTGTCAAGTTAATTCTGATCCCTAATGACACTATAGGATAGAGTATAACTGCAGCAGCCATATCACTTAACCACTTCACCACCAGGGCTCCACAGGAACCACGGTTGGTGGAATTCAGGAATAAAGCCAGGAGAATAGAAGAATTGAAGGGTAACTGATAACTTCCTTTATCTAACAGTTATTCATCCCTTTGCTTCTTTTTTTACTTGTTCATCCAACTCTCCAAAGAGCACAGGAAACCAACATCTGTTTATATAGAGAAAGTTTAGCATAGAGATAAGAGCAAGGGCTTTTGGGTCAGACAGACCGAGCTTCCAAACCTGCCCTCCCTCCCATTACTCTCAGTGTGACCTTGACTGAGTTAGGTGTCTGACTTTTGAAAGCCTCTGTTTCTCACCCGTAGACAGGAATAATAGTGCCTACCTCTGGGGTGAGGACTGGATAAGATGATATATGTAGAGTTTGGGGCAGTGTTAGTGTATTCTGAACACTCAGTAACTTCCAGTTATTACCATGGAGCACCCACTCTCATGTGGGAAGTAGGGTAGGCTCTTTGCATTCACTTCTTAGTGAATTGATCAGGCATTCCAGATGTGCCCTCTGAAGGAGATCATAATAGGTGGAGATGAGACATGGGAACTGTTCAGTTACAATACAGGAATGCAGTACATGGTATGTTGTTTATACACATATACTAGGGGAACACAGAGGTGGAGAATAGCAATCCTGCCTGGGCAAGGGGCGGGGAAGGCTGGAGGCAGGGAAGAGGAGAGCCAGGGAACACTTCAAAGTGATAGTCACATCTAAATTGGCTCCAAAGGATGTGAAGGACTGTGTCATGTGGGAGAGAAAATAACTGCATTGCGTCTCTGCAGGTCTGTGATTACAGACTCTGTGTCTACAGTCATTTGCACTGATTTACATGTTCACAGGCAAGTCTATTATTTTTGTGGTTTCGTCTATGTTTGGTTTCCTACCTGATAATAGATGGTAAATCGAGACAATAACCTGTCTTCTTTTAGTAAGTTATTTATCCTTTCTGAACTTTTCTTTTCCTCTATAATGTGAAGCTGCCTCATGATTTCTTTGTGAAAATTAAATGAAATCTATTTATCTATCCATCATCTATGTCTCTCTACATATATGTATATTTATACCAAAAAAAAAAAAAATCCAACCCATTGCTATCAAGTCAATTCTGACTTATAGCGACCCTACAGGACAGAGTAGAACTGTCCCAAAGATTTTTCAAGGAACGGTTGGTGGATTTGAACTGCTGACCTTTTGGTTAGCAGCCAAGTTCTTAACCACTGCACCATTAGGACTCCATATATTTATACACAGACACACACACATATGTGTGTGTGTGTGTATATATATATATGTATATACATATATATATATATACAATTAAAATATATATAGTTAGTGTCTGGATCCTATAGCTGCTCAACAAATTTTACTTAGAATCGCCTTCTCTCTTCCGTTTACAATTTCTTCTTGCCTGTACACTGTAGAAAACAAAGCAAACAAAAAGTACAGTTGACTGGGACTAATGAGTCTGTAACTGTAACTTGAGGGCAGCTTGACTCCCACAATACCGTATCTCCCACCAAAAAACCAAACCTGTTGCTGTAGAGTCATTTCGACTCATAGTGACCCTAAAAGACAGAGCAGAACTGCCCTGTAGGGTTTCCAAAAAGCAGCTGGTGGATCCGAACTGCCAACCTTTTGGTTAGCAGCAGAGTTCTTAACCACTGCATCACCAGGGCTCCTGCATCTCCCACAGAGTCTAGCATATAGAAGATTGGAGAAAGAAGGGAGGAACGGGGAGGACAGGAAGGGGAGGAGAGAAGAGGGAGGAGAAAGACTGGTCCCCATATTACTTTATGAACTCTGTGCTGTGGGAAGTTTATCTTCTCTGCAGGGCAAAGTTGAAAATAGCTTAGTTATTGAGGAATTTTTTCTTTCTTACTTGCACTGTATTGTGGGTTCTCTATCTACAATTTCTAATTTAATCCTCACAACTGAAGCTCAGAGACGTTTGAGCAACTTACTCAAAGTCACGCAGACTGAAATCCCAATCTGTCTGATTCCAGAGAAACTTCTTTTTCCATAACATCATACTGAACATGACTAAGATATTACATTTCTCTAACAAGGAACCACGTGTCTCCCAGAAGTAAAAGAGAAAAAAAATCTGGTTTCTTGTCCAAGATGTCATTTGCTAACTGTGTGTGATCTTGGGGTACTCACGAACTGTTACTTATTAAGGCTCAATTTACTCTTTTGTAAAACAGGGGTCATGCCTGCCATTGCTAACCTCGCAAGATTGCTGCGAGGGTCCAACAGCATGGGTATGTAAAAGAAAATAACCTTTGTAAGTTGTAAAGCTATAAGCATGTGAAAGCCTGTTAGTGGCACATTCAGACTAAGGTGTACATGACTGAACCAGATTCTACCCCGAGTAGAGACAGAATAGGCCGAGTAGAAAGAATTGAACAGAGTAAAACATTGGCACGGAGAAGTGAAAGGGTGCAAGAACAGGTTGGGGGCATTTGAAGGACGTGTTCCAGCTACTTCATAATTTTTCTGAACCAATCCTGCTGAGATCCAATGCGGCATTCTTCAAGCTCCCATATCCTGTCCCTATGTTTATCTAAGATTCCAGAATCCATAGATTGCTCCTCCCACAAGCACATGCACACATACACACAGACATGCACACACATGCATGCGTGTGCATAAGTGCACACATATAAGCACACACGCAAACACACACACACCCTCCCTGGGGAGGAGAGCCTTCCTTTTCCAAATATGTACAAAACCACCGGCCCCAAGCCGGCTGTGGGCTGAGATCAGGGCTATTCTGGAGCCACCAGTTTGCATGCTGATAGGGGAGGATTAATGAGACAGTCTGCTCATCCATTGCAATTAGTAACAACTCTGGAACTATTCTGGGGCTATTTCTATGCAGGGAACTTGAACTGCTCATCAGCCATCCTCACTCGAAGACCTGTGGGTAATTAGGGCCTTGTTAAATATAGGAGAATCAGCCCCAAGTAGCTCCATCTGTGCTGGCGCCTTTGGAGACGAGGAGAGGTTGTGCTGTCCGCGAGCTCTCCAACAGCAGTCGAAGGGGGATTCAGGTTTGACTGGGAGGATTTTGGTGTTGCTTAATGAAAGCTAAAAATGCCCTGGGCTTTTAGCCTCACACAGGCGGGCAGATAAAATTTAGGAATGAAAACCACATCAGGACCGAACATTTATGGGTCCTAATTAGCCAGGCCACAGGTTTGCCACCTGCCCATTATAAAGGGACAGTTGGGCTTAGGATGGAGGGCACAGAGGGAGTACAGTGTGACTGTAAACCTCATATTTGAACAAGAACAACTTAAAAAAAAAAGAGGGGGCAAGGAAGGATGCAATAGCCTGTAATTGCAACACCCTCCAACCTCCAACTCCAAATAGCCGTATGGGCATTGGGTCATTATGAGGCACTCTTCTGTCCTTGTGCAAAGGAACTCTTAAGTAACAAGCTAATAGCACTCTATCTCTAAAGTACTTTCTTGTGAACAGTTTGAAAATACTTAGCAGACATTAAGCTGTTTTTTCACAAATATTGCTGAGGGGCTGAGAAAGAATATGTATTATCTCCATTTTAATATGTTTTATTATTATCTCTATTTGCTAGCAATTTGGGTATGGAGAATAAACTCAGACCCCACAATAGGTCCCAGAGAGTGCCACCCTAGACTCCTGTGGCCACTGGTCTCAGTGGTCATGGGCTCTTTGTGGAGTTTGTCCTCTGAGGCCTGCTGCTCAAAGTATGGTCCTAGTGCATTGTTTAGGGAGCAGTGAGTTTCTGTTTATTATGATGGGAAATTTGACAACGATTATGGGAGATGTTTGCACAGCATGATTAATGTGATTATTATCACTAAATGGTACACCTGAATTGGAAAATGTCATGATATTTATATTTTTTTCAACAATAAAAACAAAACAAAAAACAAGTGTGGTCCTTGGATCAGCAGCGTTGGCATGTCCTGAAATTGTGGTAGAAATTCAGATTCTCAGGCCCCATCCTGCTTCTACTAAATCAGAACTGACCTTTTAACAAGGTCCCTGGGTGATCTGTATGCATAGTGAAGTTTGATAAACACTCCCCAAGAGGCCTGCTACCTTGTGTCCGGGAGGGGAGTGAGTAAAAGGCTTTCCAGGTAATCTCAGCCAGTTTGAGGAGACTTACTGTGAAGCCATTTGACTCTTGCAATGCCTTTGCTGTTGTTTGTTTTGTTTTCCTAATGCCTGAAGATCAGATACTTTTCTAACTCCCCAGGGCTCCCAGGATGGCATCTGGATAAACTCAGCTCATCTGACATCTAGTCTGGAGCCCATGATTATCTGCAACTCCCCCTCTAGGCATAGCCGTGAAGTGCATATGTTTGAGGTCCTTGAGGTGAGTTCTGGGCCAAGTCCTGTTCATCCGTCAAGCCTGATAGAGGAAGAGGATTCAGCATTTCTAGACTGAGAAGCCCTCTCCCCTAATTGATTTAGGATATTCCGTTGTGTTTGTGATTACTGAATGCTACAGTGGCTCATTCCCGTCTTATCTACAACTTGGTTACTAGCATGTTCAAGAAGTGGGGTTGGGCTGTGTGTTCCTGCAGCTGTAGACCTTCCGCTGAGCCCATATTTCATTCCTGCTAAGTTGGCCTGGCGCTGTGAAATCTCCAGGGTGGTAGTGGGGGGTCTTCTTATCCTAAGCAGATCCATGGGAATAATTCTTGGTGGACTGGCCCCAGCAGAGTTCAACTGCCCTAGACAGGAAAGGAAATTGCTGACTTTCTAGGGGCTTATGAGACTTGCTGGCTAGGAAGGCCACTCTTAGGGCTTGAAGGCACTAAGCCCTAGGGAGCAGGCACTCAGGCCATTGCCGCTCAGTTGTTGAGACTAGACCAGGTTCCCCATCTCTGATAAGCCATCTGGGCTGTCTTTTTTAAAGTTCTTTTGATTTTCCCAGCTCATGGGCTTCAGGTAGTCAAAACCAGTCATATGACACCTGGAGAATGAATAAGGAAGACTGATGAAGAATTGATGCCTTTGAACTGCGGTGTTGGCAAAGAATATGGAATATACCATGGACTGCCAAAAGAACGATCAAATCTGTCCTGGAAGAAGTACAGCCAGAATGCTCTTTAGATGCAAGGATGACAAGACTTCATCTAGAGTACTTTGGACATGTTATCAGGAAGGAACAGTCCCTGGAGAAGGACATCAAGTTTGGTAAAGTAGAGGGTCAGTGAAAAAGAGGAAGACCCTCAACAAGACGGATTGACACAGTGTCTACAACAGTGCACTAAAGCATATCAACGATTGTGAGAATGGCACAGAACTGCGCAGGGTTTCGTTCTGTTGTACATAGGGTTACTATGAGTTGGAACCGACTCGACCCCACCTAACAACAACAACCTAGCTAGAAAAGTATCAAGGGGTGGCAGATACAGTACTACCCTGGTACACGATATTCCATAGGGAATTTTGCAGTCATTTAGCCCCATCTGCAGCTGATCAGCCAGTTGCTGTCATGTTGATCCCAACTCATGGCAACCCCATGTGTGTCGAACTATGCTCCATAGGGTTTTCAATGGCTGATTTATTGGAAGTAGATCACCAGACTTTTCTTCTGAGGCAGCTTAGGTGGACTCAAATCTCCAACCTTTAATGGTTAACACACTTGGCTGCTAACCAAAATGTTGGAGGTTCAAGTCCACACAGAGGCACCTCGGAGGAAAGGCTCTAAACATGAATGACGGGCATGTATGTGCCATCTTTTCACCCCACCTGGTCATTCCAGTCCTGTGGTTGCTGGGAGGTTCTTGTGGCTCCATATCAAGAATTATGCACTGTATTATGCAACCAGCTGTTACATGACACATGGAAGGGAATTTCAGAAGAGGAATATCAACACTGGCTCTACTTCCTTAACTCTTCAATGATTCTCTCCTTGCCCAAGTAAGTAGCATAGGTGCCATTTGCCAGACTGCCTTCTTCGTTTATTTTCCTTAACAGAGTTAAGGGCCCAGGCCAGACTTTGTATTAGGTGCTGCGGGTGTAGTAGTGAACAGGCACACATGGTTTCTTCCCTCGTGGAATCTACAGCTTGGTGAGGGAAGCAGATCTCAAATAAATAATCAGAGAAATAATTGCATAGTTGACATTGGAACAAGTGTGACAATGGAAATGTGCAGGATGATATATACATTGGTGTGCTGGTAAAAAAAAAAAAATTGCCGTCAAGTGGATTCCAACTTATGGCAACCCCATATGTTACAGAGTAGAACTGCTCCATAGGGTTTTCTTGGCTGTGAAAGCTGGAAAATGAATAAGGAAGACTGAAGAAGAATTGATACCTTTGAATTATGGTGTTGGCAAAGAATATTGAATATACCATGGACTGCCAGAAGAACAAACAAATCTGTCTTGGAAGAAATACAGCCAAAACGCTTCTTAGAAGCAAGAATGGCGAGACTTCATCTCACATACTTTGGACAATGGGCTCAAGTATAAGAATGATTATGAGGATGGCACAGGACCAGGGAGTGTTTCATTCTGTTGTACACAGAGTTGCTGTGAGTCAGAACTGACTCAACAGCACCTAACAACAACAAATCTTTATAGAAGCAGATCACCAGGTCTTTCTTCTGTGGCACTGCTTGGTGGGTTTGAACTGCCAACCTTTAGGTTAGCAATCGAACACAAACCATTTGTGCCACTCAGGGATCTTTGGTATGCCGGCAAACCAGCCTCAAATAAAAAAAGTTCTCATTTGTATGTAGCATTTGCCAATTTCCATGGTGTAAATATTTCTACCACAGTTGGGTTCAAGCCACCAACAGTTGCCAGCTCACAAAATTCCAGAATATTTAACAATCCTCCAGTGATTTGGTCTAACTCTAGCATACCACTGGGTCATGTAGAACATAATAGAAAGGGACTGAGCTAAGTGATGGGGGCCAGAGCTTTCCTGAAGAAGTTCAATTCAAGCTAAAACCTGTAGGATTAGCTAGGAAAAGAGTGGAGGCAAAATTCTTTGCAGGCAGAGGGAACAGCTTATGTAAAGACCCTAAGGTAGGAAGGAACAGAACGTTTGAAATAAAGGGAGACGGCAAATGTGGTAGAGCTTAGAGAACCCCAAAACCACATGAGTTAGATACTATTATCATTATCCCCATTTTACACATAAAGGAACTAAGCTACAGGCAGGTTAAGTAACCAAGTCATTTGTTCAAGCTCACACAACTGCAAAGTGGTAGGGTATGGATCTGAATCTAGGCTATCTTTCTCTACAGTCTTCCATATTATCATTACTTTCTCCTGCTTTTCAGGTGAGACTGGAGGGGTAGGCAAGGATCAAACCATGCAGAAGCTAGCGAAATTTGGGACTTATTTCTAAGAGTAATATCAAATCCACGTTCTCAGGGCATCTTTCTAGGCTGTCACTTAATCCATTTGGTTAAGAGAGCATCGAAAAAATCTGATGAAAAGTAAAGAGTCCTGCATCATACTGAATGTGTTCACAAACACCTATGTGGGTTTTGAGTGCTTATAGACACCCTGAAGTCCCTTTATAATCTCTCTAGTGTTGCAAAGACTGCAAGAAAAGAACCCCTGTGAACTGAAGCTTCCCTCCTGCTTACCTCTTATCTACTCTCTTTCTTTCTGAGCTCCTTTTTGGATTTAGTTCTTGCTCTTGGCCCGCTGTCTTACAAGATACTTTCTAGCTTCTCTTGCTATTCCTATAACAGAACATTTTGTTTTCTATTGGAGTCCTGGGGCCACATCACTTAAAATACCTCTAGCAAGAGCCTTGAGCTAGGGATCAGAAGATGTGGATTTTTATCTCAACCTGCTATCTGATCACTTCACCTCTTGGTTTACCTATCTGTTGTATGGAAAGCATCTATGTTTGATGCTTTCCTCAAAGACCCATACCTTGGGGACTTCCTTTATCAAAAATACATCATAAAAATTTATATGTATATGTTAATAATTCAATTTCCAATAAGTATACTCTGTATTGACCTCTTTCAGAGTAAAACTCTAACATAATTATACTTTGCTCTACATCCTTAAGTAAATGCTTTTGAATTCAAGAAAGATATTTAGAAGTGTTATAAGACCTTAGGAAAGAAAGTGACATTTAAATAGAGAGGGTTACAATTATGTTAATAATTATTTTGCTGCTCTTCCACCATTGAGCCTGACATTGCCCCTCCCTGCACTTGGAACCACCTATTTTCTCTCTACCATCCAAAACAAGAAGGAGTCCTGGTGGTACACTGGTTAAGTGCTGGACTGCTAACCAAAACGTTGACGGTTTGAACCTACACAGTGGCTTTGCAGGAGAAAGACCTGACGATCTGCTTCCGTAAGGAATACAGCCAAGAAAATCCTATGGGGCAGTTCTGCTCTGTCACATAGGGTCACTGTAAGTTGGAATCTACTCCACAGCACCCAACAACAGCAACATCCAAACTAAGGATAGACAGATTGATGTTAAAGACAGAAAAACAGGTCTTTGGGGGTACTGTCTGCTATGCCTTATGAGGCAGAGGATAACTTCTTGACACCGCTGCATGATATAGATGAAGCAAATGTTTGTTGAATGAGCAAATAAATGGGTAGATGTTAAGGCCCAGTACTGCCTGACATTGAGAAGATCGTTTTCATAAAGAATTCCAGCTACTCATGTTCAGAATAGGAAAAAAAAAAAACCTCAGTTGTCATAGAGTCCTGGCAACTCCATGTGTGACAGAGTAGAAATGTGCTCCTTAGGGTTTTCAGTGGCTGATTTTTTTGAAGCAGACCAACAGGCCTTTCTCCCGAGGTTGCTTTGGGTGGACTCGAACTGTCATCCTTCCAGTTAGCAGTCGAGCACTTAACAGTTTGCACCACCCAAGGGCTCTAACGTGCAGATTAGGAAAAAGGAAATGTCTCTCTGATGATACTCTTAGAACTGACATATACAAGTAGCAGGGGCTTAAAGATGAATACTTATGGTCTCTTCTCCTCTTTGGCCTTTTCTCAGGCCTCTCTAGCTTCTTCTCCTGACTTGGTAGCATATAAGCCATTTGAAATGTTGCTCAGTGGACCCCCAGTGATTTAATGTATCTTTGAAATGTGATATTATTTTCTCACAAAAACATTCATTTGGGGAAAGTAACATTTATCAGTCTCTGATTTTGTGTTAGTCATTATGATAGGTATTTGCTTACATTAACCCATCGCCTTTGAGTCAATTCTGACTCATAGCAACCCTATAGGACAGAGTAGACCTGCCCCATAGGGTTTCCAAGGAGTGCCTGGTGGATTCAAACTGCTGGCCTTTTGGTTAGGAGCTGTAGCACTTAACCACTACACCACTAGGGTTTCCTTGCTTACGTTAGCTCATATAATTAACGTAATAACCCTCTGAAGTAGGAAACTAAAATTCTAAGAGGTTAAAGTTCTTTGTCAATGCCTGTCTTAGTCTGGGCTCTCTAGAGGAGCAAAACCAGAGAAGCACATATAGATATATGTAGCGAGAAATTTACTTCAAGGAAATGGCTCAAGCAATTGTGGGAGCTGGCAAGTCCAAAATCTGTGGGTCAGACGACAAGTTGAAGACCTCTGCTGGCTCATGTGGTTGCAAGGGCTGACATAGCCAAATCTGCAGGTCAGGTGGCAGACTGGAGGCTTCTGCTTGCTCACATGCCAAGAACTGGAAGTCAGATGATGAGAAGATTGCAGGGTCCAGAGTATACAGTGAGCTTTACCAGAACATCCGTTTATGTACTGGAGGCAGGCCACACTCCCAGGGAAATTCCCCTTGCAACGGATTGGCTGCTTGCATCAGATCACAAAATTGAAGGTGATTACCTATTGTCTGCCAAACCACTGAGAATCATAGCCTAGCCAAGCTGACACCAACATTAACCATCACAATGTCACATAGGATTTAGGATTCCTAGGCCTGTGTATTTTTTGCTATGCAAGAGAAACCTTTAAGAAAAGAGCATAGTGTTTGATGTACTAGGACTTTTCAGTTGACATTTGTCCTAAAGAGAAAACATACTGATCCCCTAGGATGAAAACAGTGGTAATGAAAAGAAAAAAAGATGGCTCAGGTGCTCATTCCTCCCTCTCTTTTATTTCTTTTTCCATTAATTCTTTATTATGGTGAGTATAGATAAAACCAAAAAATTGCCATTTCAACATCTTTCACATGTACAAGTCAGTGACATTAAGTACGTTCATCATGTTGTGCAACCGTTACCACTTCCATTTCCAAATTTTTCCATCCATTACCCTTAAGAGAACCTCAGTGCTCTTCAACCCATGACTTCCTCTTGTTCCCACCCTCCCATCTCTGGTAACCACTAATAGACTTTGGTCTCTATACATTTGCCTATTCTATTTCATATAAGGCTCACCCCTGCCTCTTTTGAAGTTCAGATTTATTCATTCATAAAATGATTCAGAAGGAAATAATTATAATTTAAACATTTCTTAAAGTGATCATATGTCAGACATGCTTGTGGAGGGTTCAACAGCTTGACAATAAAAATCTCAAACTCATCCTGGCACCAAAGACTATTGATTTTTAGGAAATTCTTTTCAACCACATCTGCCCACTTACCTGCCTTCTTTCCAATACACCCCATCTCAAAGAGGCACTGATAGGGACGAGCAAACAAACCCAAGGTGCTGAGTGTCCATGGGCTGGGTGAATGGAAGTGCTGGTGCAGGGAGACGGAAAAATTGCAGGGGCCAGAGCATTGGGTCTGAATGTGGACGAAGCAAATCATTAGAGAAAAAAGATACTTTGAAAGTAGGTTGTGATTTAGCAAGTTTAACTCTCCACTAAAAAACATGAAAGAGAAATGCAACAAGAAATAAAAGAATGAAGGATGTGGAGTCCAGTTATTAACAGATAATGTCAGTGAATGGGAAAAGACAGGAGATAAGCAGTAGTTCTGGATTCATTACCCAATAGAGGGACACTTCCCATTCATCCCATGAGTGTCTATTTCACTGAGACTGAGTAGCTGATCAAAAGGGCAAGGGATCCCAAGGAACCATTGGTTTATTCCACCAGCTATGGGACCTGTAGCAGATATAGTCAGTGCCCTGCCTGTATTCCCTGTTATTTACCATTTCCAGGACAAGCCCACTTGACTTGTACGGGCCAGCGACTCTAATTCTTCACCTGAGGGCTTTCTCTGGCCATTCTGTCTTCCTTTTGGGAAGACTGAAATTGCTAGAAGGTCAATGACCCTTCCCTCATTCAAGCAGCTGTCATCTATTGGCTAATGGGAGTTGATGACTAAATATCACAGTTCCCTCACCCCTCACCCTTTCTGAGTTTCATGTTCTACAACATCTCTCAGATTTCCCATTAGAATTAATTTCCAGTTGTTAACGACAATAACTTGTTAATAATTCATTTTTTATTGGCTTCTTTCTCTACCCTGACTCAATTCTCTTCTCCCTTACTGATTTTATCAGATATAACTTGATCAACCTCTTGTTTGGGAATCCCTGTCTCAAGGTCTGCTTCTGAGCAAATCAAAGATTCTTCCAGTTGCCTTCATGTTGATTCCAATTTATAGCTACCTGATGTGTGTCAGAGTAGAGTTTTCTGTGTGCTCCATAGGATTTTCAGTGGATGACTTCTTCAGAAGTAGACCACCAGGCCTTTCTTTTGAGGCACTTCTGGGTGGACTTGAACATCTAACCTTTTAGTTAGCAGCTGTTATGGATGTCAACTTGGCTAGGTCATGATTCCCAGTATTGTGTGATTTTCTACCATTTTGTCATCCGATATGATTTTCCTATGTGTTGTAATTCCTACCTCTATGATGTTAATGAGGCAAGATTAGAGGCAGTTATGTTAGGTAGTGTCTTAAATCAATCTCTTTCTAGATATAAAAGAGAGAAGTGAGCAGAGAGACGGGGGACCTCATACCACCAAGAGAGCAGTGCCAGGAACAGAGCACATCCTTTGGACCTGGGGTCCCTGTGCCTGGGAAGCTCCTAGACCAGGGGAAGATTGATGACAAGGACTTTTCTCCAGAGCCAACAGACAGAGGAAGTCTTCCCCTGGAGCTGTTGCCCTGAATTCGTACTTCTAGCCTACTAGACTGTGAGAGAATAAATTTCTGTTTGTGAAAGCCATCTGCTTGTGGTATTTCTGTTATATCAGCACTAGATGACTAAGATAGTAGCCAAGCAACCATTTGCACCACCCAAGGACTCCTAAGCCAAATACAAGGCAGGGCCTCTTTCCAAGATCCACAGTTGGCTAGTAAGAAGTCAAGCATCTTCTACAAGGTACAAATCTGAAAGCTCATTCTGTGTGCAACCAGGTGGGGGCATCTATTCTTCCAGTGTTGAGCAATCATTCCAAGTTCCAATAACAGGACTAGCACTTTAGCCACTGACTCTTTAAACATTGTCTAATAGCACACCAAAACAGGACAGAGCTGTAGTCCCTACCCACAACCCCCACTTCAGGAGCATTCAGATTTGTCTTTGTAATATATCAAGCCAAAAGGAGGAGAGGAGGTTCAGAGAATTAGCAGTGAGTTATGGAGTATAAAATGCCTCCAAACCAGTGGCTTTCAAAATGTGTTACATTGTGGAAGTCTGATCCGGGTGAAATAAAGAGAGAGGTGGTGTGATTCTTAGAAAAACTGACACTCCTATCAGAACAAAGAGCTCAAGGAATTGTAAAGTAGGTATAACTCTCCCCTGGCAACCTTTCTCCCCATTCTTCAGGGTTTGGGCTAGGAGGCTGGAAGAATAGTCACTGGAACCAGTGTGGAGTTCAAGTATTAGCCCTGAACTACAAAACTATCTGAAATAATTCATGGAGGAAATTAAGGTCATTGCTTTCCTTATTGTCATCCCCCATTCCTGCCTCCTCTAGACTACTGCTAATATTGATTCTTGTCCCCTGAATCTGATCTTGCCTTAGTGCTTCACTTCATAAATACAATGTGGCAGAAGTGATATTATGAGATATGTGATATTTATGTAATTTAGAATCCTAGCAGCTTTCATCTAAGCTCCTTGGAATGTTTGCTCTCGGAAACTAGCTGACCTGTTTTGAGGAAGCCCAAACATTCCCATGGACAAGTTAATGTGAAGAGCATCCAAGGTCTCCAGTGGACAACCCTGGATAAGCTTCCAGTCCACTGTAAGAAGCAACTCACCAAGCCATTTGAGCAAGCCATCTTTGAAGCAGATCCTCCAGCCCCATTCAAGATACCCCAGACTGCATTTCTTGAAGCAGAGATGAGTTGTCCCTGTTGAACTTTGCTTGGATTTCAGATAAAAGAGAAAAACAAATTATTTTTGTTCTTTTAAACCACTAGGTTTTGAAGTAGTTTGTTACACAACAATAGATAAACTACCTGCCAAAATAATAAGCAAAAGCAATATTGTACTCCTTAAATAATTACAGAGATGAGACACCCAACAAGGGGGTCCACAAGAGCTACCATATAGCCATTTATTTTCTCTATTTGGCCTATGCAGAACACAGATGAATACTGGAGAATACAGTGGATTTTTAAAATCCCAGTCTAGTGCTGGCACCAATTGCAGCTGCAGTTCCAGATGTGGCTTCATTGATAGATCAAATCAATACAGCTCCTGGCACCTGGTAACTAGCTATTCATCTGGTGAAAGCTTATTTCTCTATTATTGTTAGTAAGGAACAGGAGTTGGACAATTACAGCCCATGAGCCAAACGCGGTCTGCTGTGTGTTTCTGTAAATAAAGTTTTACTGGAAAACAGCTACACTGATTCATTTGCATATTGTGCTTTCGTGCTACAACAGAGTTGAGGAGTTGTGACAGAAATGATACACCCCACAAAGCCTAAGATATTTACTATTTGGCTCTTTACGGAATATTTTTGCTGACCCCTGATTAAAGACCATCAGAAGCAATTTGCTTTCAACTGGCAGGTCCAGCAATGCACCTTCACAATCTTACCTAAGGGCTATTTCAACTCTATAGTCCTATGTCATAATCCAGTCCACAGGGACCTTAACTGACTCTACTTTGCACAAGACATCATGTAGGTACATTATATTAATGATATCATGCCAACTAGACCTGGTGAGCAGGATGTAGTAACTATTCTAGATACCTTGTTAAGGTACTTTCATACCAGAGGGTGGGAAATAAATTCCACAAAAATTCAGGGTCTTACCCCCTGTCTTAGGCATCTAGTGCTGGTATAATAGAAATACCACAAGTGGATGGCTTTAACAAAGAGAAATTTATACTCTCACAGTTTAGTAGGTTACAAGTCCAAATTCAGGGTGTCAGCTCCAGGGGAAGGCTTTCTCTGTCAGCTCTGGAGGAAGGTCCTCGTCATCAGTCTTCCCCTGTTCTGGGAGCATCTCAGCGCAGGAACCTCAGGTCCAAAGGACGCACTCTGCTCCTGGCACTGCTTTCTTGGTGGTATGAGGTCCCCTTGTCTCTCTGCTTGCTTCTCTCTTTTATATCTCAAAAGAGATTAAGACTCTCCTTAAGATTAAGTCTTAAGGCTTAAGACTCTATCTGATCTTGTAAACCTCGTCAAAATAACTGATGCTAATCCACCTTATTACGTCATAGTGATAGAGTTTACAACACATAGGGAAATCACATCAGATGATAAAATGGTAGACAGTCATACAATACTGGGAATCATGACCTAGCCAAGTTGACAGATAATTTTGGGGGACACAATTCAATCCATGACACCCCCAGTGAAATTTCTAGAGATCCAGTGGTTTAGAGCATGTCAAGAAATTTCTTTCAAGTTGCCATATCTTGTCCCTCCTACCACTAAGAAAAAGGCACAATGTCTAATAGGCCTCTTTGGATTTTGGAGGGAATATATACCTCACTGGCCGTGCTACTAAAACCCATTTACAGAGTAACATGAAAGGTCATTAGTTGTGAGTAGGGCCCAGAAAAAGAGAAGGCTCTACAAAAGTTCCAGGCTGCCATGAAAGTTGCTCTGACATCTGGACCCAGCAGAGCCAATGGTGCTTGAAGTGTTTGTGTTAGACAGGGATCCTTTATTGGGCCATTTAACCTATAGGTAAATTACAGAACAGACATTTAGGATTTTGGAGCAAAATTATGACAGCTTTTGCAGAAAAATGACTCTGTTGAAAAGTAGTTAGAAACTGGAAGTGTGATAATGGACCATCAAGTTACAATGCAACTGGATCTGTCTATAATGAGCTAAGTGTTGTCTGACGCACCAAGCCACTAAGTTGGGCAAGAATACCAGTGGATAACGGATAATCCCGTTATCAAATGGAAGTGAAATAGGTGAGTTGGGACTCAAGATGGTCCTGAAAGCCCAAGTAAGTTGAATAAGCAAGTGACTCAGATACTCGTAGCCCTTATTCCAGCTACCATAGCTGCTTTCCTGGAACTCACACCTTTGGTCCCATGAGAAGTTCCCTTTGACAACGGACTGAAAGAAAAAATGTTGGCCTTATTTACAGATAGTTTTGCAAGATATTCTAGTGTCATCCAAAAATGAATGGCTACATCACTACAGCCCCACTCAGAGGTTGCCTGAAAGGATAGTGGTGAAGGAGAATTATCCCACTGGGCAGAACTCCCAGTAGTGCACCTGGTTGACTTTGCCTGGAAGGAGAGAAAGCCGGAAGTATGAATCTGCATTGTTTCACAGATGGTAGCTAATGATTTGGCTAGATGATCAAGATGAAGAAGAAACATGATTGGAAAATTAGTGACAGGAAAGTGTGGAGAAGATAGACCTCCCTGAATGGGCACGAACGTGCCCCATGTGAATGCTCACCAAAGCTCAACTTCAGCATGCTGTTGTTGTTAGCTGCCATCTAGTTGGCCTCGACTCATGGAGACCTCGTGCACAATGGAACAAAATGCTGCCAGGTCGTACACCATCCCCAGGATAAGTTGCATATTGGGCCATTGTGATCCATAGGTTTTTCACTGGCTGATTTTTGGAAATAAACTGCCAGTTCTTTCTTGCTAATCCATCTTAGTCTTTAAGCTCCACTGAAATCTACTGAGTACCATAGCAACACAAAAGCCACCACTGACAGATGGGTGGTGGCTATGCATAAGGTGTATTGACTGGGGATCAAACGTGGGTTTCCTGCGTAAAAGGTGAGAGTTCTACTACTGAATCACCACTGTCCCTTGATCTCAGCGTGTTGTTGTTGTCTTCAGTGCTGTCAAGTTGATTTCAACTCATAGCGACACCATGTGGCAGAGTAGAACTGCCCTATCGGGTTTTCTAGGCTGTAATCTTCACAAGAGCAGACCACCAGGTCTTTCTCCCACGGAGCTGCTGGATGGGTTCAAACCATCAACCTTTTGGTTAGCAACCAAGCCCTTAACAGTTGCACCACGAACGCTCCTTAACCTCAGCATAGGGGGATCTTAATAATCAGTTGGAAAAGATGGCCCATTCTGTAGACCTCTGTTAGATCGCTTTCTCTGGTCACTCTTATCCTTGACCAATGGGCTAATGAACAAAGTAGTCAGGGTGGCAGAGATAGAGGGTATGTATGAGCTCAGCAAAATGAACTTCCACTTACTAAGGCTAATCTGGTTACAGCCACTGCTAAGCGTCCAAACCTCCAGAAGCAGAGGCCAACACTGAGCCCCTAAAGTGGCACCATTCCTTGGGGGAATCAGAGAGCTACCTGGTGGCAGGTTAATTACATTGGACCACTTCTATCATGGAAGAGGCAGTATTTTGTTCTCACTCCATAGAAACTTACTCTTCATATGGATCTGCCTTCCCTGCCTGCAATGCTTTTGCCAAATTTGGTATCTGTGGATTTACAGAAAGTCTTATTCACCATCCTGGAATTCCACAATGCTTTGATTCTGACCAAGAAACTTATTGTGCAGCAAATAAAGTGGCAAAAAGCTCATGCTCATGGAATTCACTAATCTTACCATGTTCTCCATCACTCTGAAGAAGTGGAATTGTGAAATGGTTCTTTTAAAGATTTAGTTACTCTGATAGTTGGGTGGAAACGCTTTGAAGGGCTAGCATGATGTCCTACAAGATGCAGTAATTCTCTAAATCATAAATCAATAATGTTGCTGTTTCTCCTTTATCTAGGATTCACAGGCCCTGGAATCAAAGGGTGGAAATGGGAGGAGCTCCTCTCACTATTACCCTTTTTGATCCACTAGCAAAATTCCTTCTTCTTATCCTGTAAATCCACCATGTGTCTGTAAGTTTGTCATACTGTGGTGGCTAGCATGTTGCTGCGATACTGGAAGCTTTGCTACTGGTATTTCAAAAACCAGCAGGGTAACTCTTGGTGGACAGGTTTCAGTGGAGCCTCCAGACTAAGACAGACTAAGAAGAAGGACCTGGCAGTCTATTGCTGAAAAATTGGCAGGTAAAAACCTTATGAATAGCAGCAGAACATTGTTTGATACACTGCTGGAAGATGAGCCCGTCAGGTTGGAAGATGCTCAAAATACAACTGGGGAAGAGTTGCCTCCTCAAAGTAGAGTTGACCTTAATGACATCAATGGAGTCAAGCTTTTGAGATCTTCATTTGCTGATGTGGCATGACTCAAAATGAGAAGAAAGAGCTGCAAGCATCCACTAATACTTGGAACGTGGAATGTACAAAATATGAATCTAGGAAAACAGGAAGTGGTCAAAAATGAAATAGAAAGCATAAACATCAATATCCTAGGCATTAGCGAGCTGAGATGGAACTGGTATTGGCCATTTTGAATCAGACAATCATATGGTCTACTATGCCAGGAATGACAAATTGAAGACAGCTGGCATCACGTTCGTCGTCAAAAAAAAAACCATTTCAAGATCTGTCCTGAAGTACAACACTGTCAGTGATAGAATAATACCCATAGGCCTACAAGGAAGACCACTTAATATGACTATTATTCAAATTTACGCACCAACCACTAATGCCAAAGATGAGGAAATTGAAGATTTTACTAACTTCTGCAGTCTGAAATTGATCAAATACATAATCAACACACATTGATAATTACTAGCGATTGGAATGTGAAAGTTGGAAACAAAGAAGAAGGATTGTTAGTTGGAAAATATAGTCTTGGTGATAGAAATGACGCCGGAGTTCACATGTTAGAACTTTGTAAGACCAACGAATTCTTCATTGCAAATACCTTTTATCAACAATATATTTGGCGACTACACACATGGACCTCACCAGATAGAACACACAAGAATCAAATTGACTACAGCTGTGAAAAGAGACGATGGAAAACCTCGATATCATCAGTCAGAACAAGGCCAGGGGCCAACTGCAGAACAGAATATCAATTGCTCATATGCAAGTTCAAGTTGAAGAAAATTAAAACAAGTCCACAAGAGCCAAAGTACAACCTTGAGTATATCCCACCTGAATTTAGAGACCATCTCAAGAATAGATTTGACCTTTGAACACTAATGACCCAAGACTGGCCGAATTGTGGCATGACATCAAGGACATTAAATGTGAAGAAAGCAAGAGGTCATTAAAAAGACAGGGAAGAAAGAAAAGGCCAAAATGGATGTCAGAAGAGACTCTGAAAGTTGTTCTTGAACATAGAGTAACTAAAACAAAAGGAAGAAATGATGAAGTAAAAGAGCTAAACAGAAGATTTCAAAGGGCAGCTCAAGAAGACAAAGTAAAGTAATATAATTACATGAGCAAAGACCTGGAGATAGAAAACCAGAAGTGAAGAACACACTCAGCATTTCTCATGCTGAAACAACTGAAGAAAAAATTCAAGCCTTGAGTTGCAATATTGGAGGATTTTACAGGGAAAATATTAAACAATGCAGGAAGCATCAAAAGAAGATGGAAGGAATACACAGAGTCACTATGCCAGAAAGAATGGTCGATGTTCAACCATTTCAGGAGGTAGCATTTGATCAAGAACCGATGGTACCGAAGGAAGAGGTCTAAGCTACACTGGAGGCACTGGTGAAAAACAAGTCTCCAGGAATTGACAGAATACCAATTGAGATGTTTCAACAAATGGATGCAGCACTGGAAGTGCTCACTCATCTATGCCAAAAAATTTGGAAGACAGCTACCTGGCCAACCGACTGGAAGAGATCCATATTTGTACTCATTTCAAAGAAAGATTATCCAACAGAGTGCAGAAGTTATTGTCCAATATCATTACACAAAAATAATATATGGCGGAAGATCATTCAAAAGTGGCTGCAGCAGTACATCAACAGGGAACTGCCAGAAATTCAAGCAAGATTCAGAAGAGGATGTGAAATGAGGAATATCATTGCTGATATCAGATGGATCCTGGAAGAAAGCAGAGAATACCAGGAAGATGTTTACCTGTGTTTTATTGACTATGCAAAGGCATTTGATCGTGTGGATCGTAACAAATTATAGATAACATTGCAAAGAATGGGAATTCCTGAACACTTATAATTGTGCTCATGAGGAACCTGTACATAGATCAAGCGGCAGTCCTTTCAACAGAACAAGGAGATACTGTGTGGTTTAAAGTCAGGAAAGGTGTGCGTCAGGGTTGTATCCTTTCACCATACTTATTCAATCAGTACGCTGAGCAAATAATCCGAGAAGCTGGACTATTTGAAGAGGGACACAGCATCAGGATTGGGAGAAGACTCATTAACAACCTGCAACATGCACATGACACAACCTTGCTTGCTGAAAGTGAAGAGGACTTGAAGCACTTACTGATGAAGTTTACAGCTTTCAGTATGGATTACACTTCAACATAAAGAAAACAAAAATCCTCACAACTGGACCAATAAGCAATATCATGATAAAAGGAGAAAAGATTGAAGTTGTCAAGGATTTCATTTTACTTGGATTCATAATCAACATTCATAGAAGCAGCAGTCAAGAAACCAAATGATGTACTGCATTGGGCAAATATGCTGCAAAAGACCTCTTTAAAGTGTTCAAAAGCAAAGATATCACTTTAAGGACTAAGGTGCACCTGACCCAAGCTACGGTGTTTTCAATCACCTCAGATGCATACGAAAGCTGAGCAACGAATAAGGAAGGTGGGAGAAGAAATGACACCTTTGAATTATGGTGTTGGCAAAGAATATTGAATATACCATAGACTACCAGAAAAGGAACAAATCTTTCTTGAAAGAAGTATAGCCAGAACGCTCCTTAGAAGCGAGGATGGCGAGACTTTGTCTCACATACTTTGGACATGTTATCAGGGGGTACCAGTCCCTGGAAAAGGACATCATCCTTGGTAAAGTAGAGCATCATCAAAAAAAGAGGAAGACCCTCAAAGAGATGGATTGACTCAGTGGCTGCAACAATTAGCTGCAGCATAACAATGATTGTGGGAAGTTGGTGCAGTACCGTGCATGCTTTGTTTCATTCTGTTGTACATAGGGTCGTTATGAGTAGGAACTAACTCGATGGCACCTAACAACAACAACAAGCAAGGAATCATGACCACCTGAGGTTCTTACTGAGCCCAAAGGGAATACGGAATGGGTAGCCAAAAAAGAATGTTATAAACACCACCTATGACCGCATGACCAGTTGCAGAAATTAGGATTATAAGAGTTACAAATATTGATTTTGACATGAATATATTTGACCATATATTAACCAATTCTTTTTTTCTTTCTCTACCTAGCATCATTTATAAAATTTACTAAAGGTCGTTATCCTTATATCTCAGGATTTAAATTTCAGGTTATCAAAGGGAGAGTGGGTCTTAGCCGCAAGAAGAATGAACCTCACCCAAAAATGGATGAAGTAACATATGGGGCTGTACTCTCCTTTGGGGAGAGGATTAGTGTGATTTCAACTGTAGCAGTGATAGTTACACACTATTAGGTATGAGTATAATTTTGTTAATGTCTTTATTTGAAAGTTATATATGGTTAAAAGAGTTGTAGATGGATGCCAAATTGCCAAGGGGTGGACTGTAGTGGTTTTGCATGGTATCAGTTTAGCTTAACCAGAAACTAAATGTCCAGAATACTCTTCCCTGTTTTATACTGGGTTAAGGTTAGCCTTAAGAGAAATTTGCATGAGATTTGGAAGGCAAAAGTGAAGCAGCCGTCATTATACTTTGAAGGAAGCATCAGGCACTTTCACTGCTGGCTCATCTTGACCTGGGGCCACAGTTGTGATTGCAGCTCCTAAAGCTGTCTCTAGATCTCCTGCTTCAGCTTTGCCAAGTCCTGCACTAGACACATGTTCATCTCTATGGTAAAGCACCTGTACACATCTCCATAAACTATATGTAATCTCTAAATAAAGACAATTTTAAACTCATTCTTGTGCCTAACATGATACAACTAACATGTGCACTACTGAAAACACACTAGCCCCATTTACATCTCATATACATCCTTCTCCAAGTCATGGAGGTGGTAAAAGGCATATGTGGGTTCTGTTTTTTTCCTCCTGCTTCCAGTCCGTTCTTGCTGTCCTCTACTTCATGATCAGCTTTTCCTCCTGACTACTGGCCCTGCTGACCTACAGAGACTTCAGGCCCTCACCAGACACAGAGGCAACATACCTCCAACAACTTCTTCACTGGATTCCACAATCACATAGCTGCTAATCCCTAGAATAAACCCCTCATTCTATATTGATCAAACTGTTTCTACTTCTGATCAAATCCTGTACATATATCATACCCCAAACATTGACCCAGATCATCACAGAGGAGGAAATAAAACACCATGGAAAGCACTGTCATTCACATTCTACCACCTCCATAAAAGTAGGACATCTTCTATAGACAGGTTTAACTTTTGTCACTTTGTTCCAAATACTTTATTTATTTCCAAATACTTTATTTTGCCCATACTTCTGGTGGCCAGTGCCTAATAGCTACTTCCCTACTGTCTTAAGCTGGGTTCTCTAGAGGAGCAAAGTGAGTGAAGTGTATAGAGAGAGAGAAAGAGAGAGATTTCAAGGAAATAGCTCATGCAGTTGTGGAGACCGGTAAGTCCCAAATCTGTGGGTCAGGCATCAGGCTGTAGGCTACTCCTGACTCACGTAGTTGCAGGGGCTGACAAACTCAAAATCAGCAGGTCAGACAGCAGGCTGATGGTTCATGGATCTGCAGGAATTGGTGAATGGTAAAATCTGCAGGTCAGATGGTAGGCTGCTGGCTCACATCCCAAGAAGCAGAGGTCCGAGGATGATGAGTCAGGTGCAGGATTGAGAGAGAACAAACTTTACTGGAATGTCCATATATATTGGATACAGGCCACACCTCAAAGGAAATTCCCCTTTCAATTGATTGGTCATTCACATCAGATCACGAAATGGAGGATGATTACATAATATATGCTAAACTACTGAGAATCATGGCTTAGCCAAATTGATATATAATATTAACCATCACAATCCACCCCTTTTCAATTTGGCACCTGTACACATCTCCATAAACTATATGTAATCTCTAAATAAAGACAATTTAAAGTCATACTTGTGCCTAACATGATAAAACTAACATGTGCACTACTGAAAACACACTAGCCCCATTTACATCTCATATTTTATAATAAGTAATGGAATAAAAGAGGGAAGAAAACAAAGATATTTCATACATATGTATGCATATATATTTATGTATACATAGACATATTTGTACATATTTATATATATATGTGTATACACGCATACATACTTTTATAACAAAACAAACAAAAAATACTAAAAACAATTACAATCCAAGTTTCTGCAACTGGTTACTTGGCTGTGGCTTGCATTTAGAACTACCTTCTTCCATCACCCATTTGGTATTCCCTTTGCCCTCAGCAAGCACCTCAGCTGGTCATGGTTCTTTGCCTGGTGGGGTGACCCAAACCTTCATTCCTGAAGAGTTTGGGCCATTAGTAGTCATGCTGGAATTGGGTTTCAGAGGTTTTCCGTTGACTTTAATCACAGGGCATGGCAGACTAACAGACATCTTAAGGGATTTCCTGTATTCTGGTCATACTCTTTCTACCTTAATTATGTAGTATCAATCCAATTTCCTCTTGGTAATCAGAATCAATCACGTCAGTCAATACAGTAACTCACTTCTTTGCTCTTTGATCCAGAGACATGAGGAATCCAAAGTGGCCAAGCAGCATTTGTTAACTTCCAGTTCAATGAAATCAGTGTTGTGTCTCCTGGTGGAAGCATTCCTCCCTTTGGAACTAAGACCTCTGGACCCACAGAGCATAGGGTCACAGGAACAGGAAGCAAAAATTTCGTGAGTGTGTCACTAGGGGTAATAGTGAGTGGTGCCACTCCTATTCCCACCCCTTGATTGCTGGACCCATGAGACCTGGCTTGGGAGAAACAGTACTTGAAAATAGGCCAGAGTGGCACACCCAAATGAGGGATATGTTGCCTCCAAAATCCAAAGAGGCCCACCAGGGGTTGTGCCTTCTTTTCAGTTGTAGGAGGGACCAGATATAACAATTTATACTTCACATTAGAAGGAGTAATTCAACATGTCCCACATCACTGCATCTCTAAAAATTACACTCATATGAAAGGTGCCTGAATTTTTGTCAGATTAATTTCCCACCTTCTAGCATGCAAATTGTCTTACCAATAACTCTAGTCATTGATACTTCTTCCTTACTAGGTACACTCAGCATAATGTCATCAAGTCAATGGATCAGTGTAATGTCTTGTGGAAGAGAAAGATGATCAAGGTCCCTGACAACTAAATTATGACATAGGGCAGGACAGTTGATATACCTCTGAGGTAGGACAGTGAAGGTTTATTGCTGGCCTTGCCAGCTGAAGGCGAACTGCTTCTGGTGTTCCTTCAAAACCAGAAGCAAGAAAAAAGCATTGTTCAGATCAATAACTGCATAGTAGGTAATAGGAAGTATACTAATTTGCTCAAGCAATAAAACCACATCTGGAACAGCACCAGCCACTGGAGTCACAAACCTAAAATTAGTTAAGTTTACCACAATCCACTATCATTCTCCAAAATCCATCTGTTTTTTACACAGGCCAAATAGGTGAGTTGAATGAGGATGTGGTGGGAATCACCACCCCTGCATCCTTCAAGTCCTTGATGATGGCAGTAATCTCTGCAATCCCTCCAGGAATGCAGAATTTTGGTTTACTATTTTCCTATTCTGGTTTATCATTTTACTATTTTGGTGGGTTTTAGGTTATTTTCTTAGCTAGGAGCAGTTCTAATGGCTTCCACTTGGCTTTTCCTACCATACTCCACATGTCAGGGATCCAATGTTGGGGTCCTGTCAGTTGCTGAGTATATCTATTCCAGTTTGTATATCTATTCCAATTAAGCATTCCTGAACTGGGGAAATCACTATAGGATGGGTTTGGGGACCCACTGGTCCTACTGTGAGACAAACACAAGCTAAGACTCCATTAATAACCTGACCTCTATATGCTCCCACTCTGATTGGTGGACCACAGTGACATTTTGGTTCTCTGGGAATTAGTATCAATTCAGAGCCAGTGTCCAGTGATCCCCCAAAATTCTGATTATTTTCTTTTCCCCAATGAACGGTTGCTCCTGTAAAAGGCCTTAGATCCCTTTATGGAAGGCTGGGAGAGAGATTAACAGTAGAAATTTTTGGCAGTGTAATGGGGCCATTCCTCATGGGACCAAGCCTCCCTTTCCTTCAAGGGCTTGTGGGTCTGTAAACTGGCTCAAATCTGGGAAATTAATTGAGGGGCGGTAACTCTATTCTGGTGATTTGACTTAGACTGCCATTCACTTGACCTGGAATTCTTCTGCTTGTACAGATTAAGTAAATAGTAGATTTCCCATCTATTTCACTCTTAGGAACACCATGACTAAGTAGCTAATGCCATAAATCCATATGTGTCAGACTATTCCGATTACTGCTTTGACTCTGCTGTTCATTACGGTAACTGTGCTCGCCATGTCTTTGCCGATGAGTGCTGCCACTTGACCCCTACCACCACGAGTTCCAATCAACCCCATTGAGTTAGGTGTATTAATTCAGTTAAGGTGGTTCCCTCTGTCAAATCTGACTTACATAAAATAGCAATCACAGCAGTCTCCAAGGATGCTGGGGCTCCCTTCACAAATTTGTTCCTCACTCTTGTGGTAAAAAATGTGTCCTCTGGGCACTCTATGGGTGGATCTGTGTGTCCAAACCTGATAAATCCACTCCAGCATGCTGATTTCTCGAGGCCTTTGGATACCTTCTTCTATAGTATACCAAGGCAGGTCTGGCATTTCAGCATGATTTAGTGTAGGCCACCACTTAATCCATGCTTCAGTGAACCAGAAGATAAGCCTCTCAGGTTGGAAGGTACTCAAAATACAAATGGAGAAGAGCTGCCTCCTCAAAATAGAGTTGACCTTAATGATGTAATGGAGTCAAGCTTTCGGAACCTTCATTTGCTGTTGTGGCACGACTCAAAATGAGAAGAAACAGCTGCAAGCATCCTTTAATAATTGGAACATGTAATGTACAAAATATGAATCTAGGAAAATTGGAAGTGGTCAAAAATGAAATAGAAAGCATAAACATTGATATCCTAGGCAAATATTTGATCCAATAGTGGTGATATTTTGCATATTTCTATTGCCACCTCAAGCCATGAATTAGCCAATGAATTTACTTCTGGAGAGAGTCATTAGCACCTTTAAGTCTAGCTAGACTTGAGAAGGAGCTATGGTGGTGCAATAGTTATGCCCTGGGCAGCTAACCGAAAAGTCAGCGGTTTGAACCCACAAGCTGCTCCATGGGAGAAAGACGTGGCAGTCTGCTTCAGTAAAGATTTACAGCACTGGAAACTCTGTGGGGGAAGTTCTACTCTGTTCTATAGGGTCACAATGGATGACAATCGGTTTATGGGCTAGACTTGAGAATCAATTCAGAAAACTCATCTTTACAATTTTGTTCCTTTAGAACCACTCTTTGCTCCTCTAGAGGAGCAAAACTAGTGAAGTGTGTATACATATACCTAAACCAAAAACCAAACTCGTTGCCATCGAGTCGATTTTGACTCATAGTGACCCTATAGGACAGAGTAGAACTGCCCTGCCCCATAGGGTTTCCAAGGAGCACCTGGTAGACTCAAACTGCTGACCTTTTGGTTAGCAGCCATAGCTCTTAACCACTACACCACGAGGGGATATATATACGTAGAGAGATTGAGAGAAAGAGAGAGATGTTTATTTCAAGAAAATGCCTCACGGAGTTGTGGAGGCTGGCAAGTCCTAAATCTGTGGGTCAGGCACCAGGTTGGAGGCTTCCCCTGACTCATGTGGGTGCAGGGGCTGATGAACCCAAAATCTGTAAGTCAGATAGCAGGCTCCTGGCTCACATCCCAGAAACTGTAGGTCAGAGGATGATGAGTCGGATGCAGGATTGAGAGATAGTGAGCTTTGCCAGAACATTCATATATATTGGATACACTCCCAAGGAAACTCCCCTTTCCACTGATTGGCTGTTCACATCAGATTGCAAAAGAGAGGATGATTACATAACATCTGCCAAACCCCTGAGAATCATGGTCTAGCCAAGCTGACACATAAACTTAACCGTCATACCTCCCCTCCCCTCATTCTTTATATAACAACTCCCTCCAATCAGAGCTTAGACCAAACATCAACTCCTACTTCTTTAGATTAGATATTACATATTTAGACAAAGACCTCAACCATAACATGTTGTAGCTTATTTTCAACAGCTGTCCCCAAATATGGTAAAGACCATTATTAGTGATCTCTATTCTGTTTGGCTTGCCCTACCTCTTACCTTCTGGATCCGGTTAGAGTGATTTATTAGCATTCCTATCTTGGTCAACTTCTGGAACGTGACTCAGGTGTTAGTTCTTTACTCCGACATGTATATTATATATATTCATTCAATTATTTATACATTTATGTAATCATTTTATAATCGTATATATACATACATTTATATATATATGTATATGTATGTTTTTCTATGACCTCTCATTTTCTCATTTCTCATATTTCATTACCCTTTTAGAAGGTAATATTTCCCCATTTACTGCCCACACATGATTTCTAGGTTGTCTACATTTCTTCTTTCGTATTTCCCTTTGTCCATGTCATCCATGTGTCAGCTCTCCTGACTGTTCTCCTCCCCCTACTCTGTCCATCCCTGATCCAGAAGTAGCAGGCACAAGCTTTTCCATAAAATGTGAACTCTACATCCTGTTTAATACGCATTGATTGGAAAAGTATTAACTTTTACAATAGACAAAGAGGATCCAGTGCTGCTATTGTTAAACATGAGGTTACAATGCCTACTGTATCTTGTTCTTCTAGATGTATGACAGATTCTTTCTATTAAATAATTGAAATCGTTGAGCATAAAAGAATGCTTGCTGGATTCTTAGAACGATGCATGCATGGGTCAACGAGATTCTGCTTTCTCAGGAAGACAAACATTCAGCTCTTTCGCAGCTTAGCCCTAAAACTCCTGGGCACCTTGTGAGGCCAAGAAAGCCAAGGAGTCTGGTTCATACAGTAATGGCTTGGCTAATCTGTACTATTTTCCTGAAGTGGTTAACATTCCTCATGAAGAAACAGAGGCTAAGTGACTCAAGGTAGATTAGTAAAAAAGACCTGAAACCCTCTTAGAATTCTTGGTATGCTGGTTGGCAGGATTCCTGTCTGTCCCAGGACAGGTTTTCTCTCAAAATCATAAACTTCCAAAAACATAAATCATCCCCATGTAGGTAAAGAAGAGAAACTATATTGATGTTTCTCCTTTTTTTTTTTTTTTTTCCTAAAAAGAAAGAGAATAAACCTTCAACACTATCAGAAATGTAACATGGATTTAGAACAAACCAAAAGAAATCTCTGGTAAATAATCATGACTAATCATGTACCAACCGGACTCCTTAAATACGCCATGGCACCTAGGAAATTGTTTGTTAGTTTGAAGAGTAGAAAGCACCACAAGAGAGATTAACTTTTCACTCAATTAATATTTTGTATTAAACAAAAGTAATTCAACAGCTCTCAGTTCATTCTTGTTAATTCAGTCTCCACTTTTCCAATAAAAGAATTTAAATCACTGCTAGTAGAAAAGATATTTAAAAAATAAATGTCAAAATATTTCATTATATCATTCCTAAGGAAATATTCACAAAAATACTTTGTGCCAAATATAGTTATATAAAATTGGACGTGCCAGAATTCTTCAACTGTTTTACTCACCCCAGGCAAATTTGAGTTTACCATGAACTTTCCCTAGAGCCAAGTACCCCAGTTATTTCGTTAGGTGCTGTCAAGTTGATTTTGACTCATAGTGACCATGTGACAGAGTAGAACTGCCCCTTAGGGTTTTCTAGGCTGTAATCTTCACAAGAGCAGATCACCATGTCTTTCTCCCACAGAGTTGCTGGGTAGGTTCGAACCACCAACCTTTTGGTTAGCAGCCGAGTGCTTAACCATTGTGCCAGTGGAGTTCCTTAAATCTCCCTGGACGTATATTTTAACAAAACACAGAAAATGTCTAGATTCTGTTTCTTCCCCTGCCCCAGTCCCCATACTCTGTGCTTAGGAACCCAGCTATATTACTAAGTGTTACTAGGGGGAAGGAGTCCCTGGGTGGTGGAAATGGTTAATGCACTTGGCTGTTAACCAAAAGGTTGTTAGTTCAAGCTCACCCTGAGGCACCTTGAAAGAAAGAAAGGCCTGGTGATCTACTTCTGAAAAACATCAGCCATTGAAAACCCTATAGATCACTGTTCTCTGCCACACATGGGGTCACCATGAGTCAGCACCGACTCAACTGAAACTAGCAATAATGGGGAACTTAATAACACTGAATAACGTATAAAATGCAGTTAAGTTTGCTGCAGAAAGAGGGGGAAACAGAAACTTGCTGCAGCACACTATGTGGTTGAATGTCACCAAAGATGCCAACTGAGCAAGGGGCAATGGCGGAGCCATCAACACCCCTGCTGGTACAATAGCCACCAGGAAGATCACGGAAGTTCTACTCAATCAATCTTTCAGTAACTTGGTCACCAAGGCCCAGAGGCAGGTGTACACCTGCTTATACCTTTAAGGTGACCTTACCTGAGGCTTTCCCAAACTAAGAGGAACTAGATTTGTAGAAGAGGATGACAGGGTTGGGGAAGTATAGGGGACAATGACGGGGTAGATCAATCCTGGAGCTCTTCGCTTCCTTGCTAATTTCTCTCTGGTTCACAAGGAACATAGAATATTTTTCCTTCCTCATCTCCCTTTCTCCACTTAGGTGTTTTACTTCTAGCTTTGTTGTATGCACAACAAGTTACATCAAACCAACCTGTGTTACTGATTGTAAAAGATGCTTGAAGAGGAGTTGAGGAAAAGGCGGGGTGGGGGGAGACATGTCCCCAGATGAATTTCATTTATATAATGAAAATAAATTTTTATACAGTCAACAGAAACACACCAAGCTTTTTTGTGAAAAATATTTTTTAGATAAATTTTTGTCTTTTTTTTTTTTTTTTTACATTCTGATATACATATGTAACAAGGTTTATGGCACTGTAACCAGAATCAAATCCAAAACAAAACAAAAAAAAATTGAACAAAGGTACAAGATGGGAAGGAAAATAATTGTTTTTTTTTTTTTTTTTTAATTCCTTGCTATCTCCAAGCTGGCAAATTTGCACTGTCTAGTATTAGGCTACCAGTGCGAACTTGTTTGCGCACTCAAAACACCATAGTATTGCACAAGAAGCCAGTGAAGGCATATGGGATTATGGTCAAGTTCCTTGCTACTAAAAAAAAAACCCTAAAACCCAGAGAGGGGGAACAAAAAAATCCAGAGTATGAAACACACAAACTCAACAGTATCCTTTGACTCTTTAAAGAATGTGTGAAGGAAGGGTTCTTAGATGACTTCAGCTGCCCTGATCTTTTCTCTGCACCAGTGAGCCCTACAGGGCTTGGCTGGGTGGGTTCTGTATTCTGTGTGGATGGCCTGGGCAGACCTCAGGTCTTCCTGACTCAATGTCTTCTCTGCTTACTTTTGGTTCTTTGTCATTGTATTGAAGTGTAGCATCTTCGGTCTATGAGCCTGCACAGACTATTTCATCACAAACTCTACAAATAGCTTAAAACAAAAGGGAGGAGAACCAAGTTTTATTTTATTTTTATTGTTGGCTTAAAAAATGACTTCTTTAGCCTCCCTGTTTTATCAGTTTGTGGGAAATGAATCCTGGCATCAATGGCATCAACAATGATGTCACTGGCATTGAAAGATAAATTCTTCTCACACATGTTAAAAATAAAAAGTTTCTGAACAAGTTTGTTTCCATTCACAAACTTTACCCCATCCTAAAAAACAAAAAAAGAAAGAAAAAGAACACCAGCCCTCCTTTCTCCTCGACTTCTAACGAAGAACAGGAATCCTTTCCCTCCAGGCTGCTGTCACACGACCGTCTCCATGCCCATCAGCTTTGGTGTAAGGATTCGTGGTGTCACACCGTTGTTTAAGTCTTCCTCAAACTCCAGCAACTGTCCCATGAAGTTAAGGTTTGGAGAAATAATTGGTCGCTTGCCTTTGACAAACTTATAAGCGTCAGTCATGGTCATCCGAGTGTGCTTCATCAAGTAAGCAATGACAATGGTGGCAGAGCGGGACACCCCAGCCTGGCAATGGATGAGGAGCCCCTTCCCACACTGGTGAGCTTCCTCTGGAGAAAGGCAGAAAGGCAGGAGGGGAGGGGAAGGAGGGAGCGAGATGGAAGGAGAGAGATTAACTTTTGTTTAGACCTGACAATGCCATATTTTATAGAGAAAGTATGTATTAAAAAAAAGAATTTAAAACAAGTATAATTTACCAGTTGATTTTGTATGTTTATCTCATAATCACAATGGGCTAAAAGTAATATTAGCCTGAGTAAGAACCTACATCTCTACTTTTTCTACATGTAAAAAGAAGATTAGGTAAAAGAATCATTTGCAGTAACAGTTTACTTCACAGGTGATGGCAGCGGACTGAAGCTAGACCTACAACACAATTAATTTACATGTTAAACAAGCTACCGATTAAGTAGACCTTAAGGAGCCCTGGTTGCGCAGTGGTTAAAGTGCTCAGCTGCCAACCAAAAGCTCCCACCAGTGGCTCCGTGGGAGAAAGACGTGGCAGTCTGTTTCTGTAAAGATTACTGCCTTGGAAGCCCTATGGGGCAGTTCTACTCTGTCCTATAGGGTCACTATGAGTCAGAATTAGCTTGACAGCAACGGGTTTTAATATCCTTGAGTCAGGAGCGATTTAACAGCAGCTAACAACAATACCAGCAGTAATAGTCATTCAGTCTCCCTCTCAAATATTTTGTTCCTTTTTTTTTTCTGAAATCATACTACTAAAAGAGAGGGAAGGAGGAAGGATGGAAGGAAGGGAAGGAAAGAGAGAGAGAAGGAGGGAGGGAGGGAGTAAAATACTGTACACAACCATACACATCCATACACACACATACACAGTGTAGAGTTCCTCTTCCGATTAAGGCTGTTAAGTCCAATCACCAAGTTGTATGACTTATCAAAACTAGTGTTACTAACAGTAGTTCTCCCATGTGATGGAAAAGATATCATTTATTTCTTTATACTATGGAATTGCTCTACGCAGGAACTGATATTACATGGATAGGAGTTTCAGTCTTACTAAACCATGACTAAGGTTAAAGGAATAAAACTCAACTAGAAACTTACTACATTCAGCTTCTTCCCAGAAAACCCAACAGTTGCAAAATTCACTAAAGACTCGTAGCACACAGGCACAGAGTGCCGTCTACATCTTAACTGTTCAGCCACCCTCATATCCAGGCTTGCTGTTCCAACATGGCGGTGATGTGAAAGATGGAGGAATTCCAGTCATGGCTCAGGATCCATCGGGAAGATGGAAGAATTCTAGCCATGGCTCAGAGCAATTGAAAGAGGCACTACTTTATAACTTTTCAGACATATTAAAAGCTCTGGAGAATAGCTGTGGGCACTGCCTGAACAGATTCTTACTGATTCTTCTAGGCTAAAAGGCATCCCATAGAAAGCTGCCCTGAATGAATGCCAATTAGATGAAGAGGCAGGGAAGGGAAGGGGGGAGGAGAGTAGAGTTTTAACCTAAATTACTTTTATTGGCTACCCACCAATGGACCACGAAAGAAACATGATGTAAGCGTTCATCCTAAAACTCTATAGATTAGTCAGACTTCTCATAGATAACCGCATTTCAAGAAGTAAGTGTCTCCCATTTTCAATTTGTTCTCTTCAGCACACACTATTTATCAACCTCCAAACTAAGAGCGGCTAGCATGGAGATAAGAGGATGAGCAGCAAAGGGCTAGGTTTGACTCTTGGTTGCCTGCAAACCAGCTGAGTGACCCCCTGTGAGTCGGGAAACTCCCCAGAGCCGCAATCCCCCAGTCTGAACAATGGGAATAATACTAGCCAACCAGCCTCAGGGACTATGGGAATAACACTATCGGATTCAGGAAGGACAAAGTAGCATTGTTAAAGCCTAAAAAGACTCTGAGTAGTTTATACTAGACTCTTGGTCAATGATATAATCATATTTATAAAATCTGCTGTATTTTCCCCAAAACGAGACTAAAATCTCAGTATCTCCAATGTATAACAATGAAAATACAAATGTACCCAGGCAGACTGTGATTCTGAATTGTTCTTCGGGCTAAATGCTGTTTTGCTGTTTTTTTTTTTTTCCTTCTGAACAAGCAGGCAAGTCTGAATAATCTACAAGGAATGTGGGTGATTTGGTTGAAATCCTCTTAAAAACAGGCATATCTTATGCTACTTGTTAAATGGAAGACAATTTCCTAACTTCCCTCAGCTGGAATTAAGTCAGATGAAATTGTACCCAAACATCATATATCAACCAGGAAGTTTCTCTTCTACTTGGTGACAAATATTTCTTCCCAGGGAGCTCAAGGTTTGGCTTAGATATTATTAATAATCTGCAGTATTGCTGCATCTTCAAGAGTTGCCAGTTGTGAACTAATACAGCATCGTAACACTGCCCCAGGGTGTTGTCGAAAGGCCCTTGGCCTAAGAGCCAAGAGTCTTGGGTTCTGGTCCCCTTTCTGACATAAAAATTCCTATGACCTTGGAGAAGTCACTTTACTTCTCTGAGTTTGCTGACCACTCAGAATTTCCTTCCAGACTAAACAATCCATGGTCCTGAGCTTAAGGAGTTGAAGGCACAATTAGCAAGGAAAACAGCTGGGCAATGTGACCAGAACAGCCAATTCTACAGCAAATCCACCAGATCCAATGGCTGTTGAGCCCAAGGCTTTTTTTCTGACAAAACCCTTTGCAGGCAAGTCAGTTCCTACCCATAACGACACTATGGGACAGAATAGAACTGCCCCATAGGGCTTCCAAGGCTGCAATCTTTACGGAAATACATATCTTTCTCTGGAGGAGTGCCTAGCGGGTTCAAACCACTGACCTCTAGGTTAGCAGCCGAGTGCTTAACCACTGTGCCACCAGGGCTCCCTTTTTCTAACAAAGGAGCAGCACATGAGTGTATTCTTCCTGGGACAAAGATTCAGAAATGACTAGCAGTAATATTTAGGAAAAGTATTGAGCCACCCTCATGGTGAAAAAGGGTTGGTGTCAAAAGTTTTTTGAGTGTCTGTTATGTACCAGATGTCCCTCAAATGACAATTTGAACCCTACAACAGTTCAAAGCTATAGAAATAGCAGAAGTTAAGGTTAGGATTAGTGTTGGGCTCACAGTCACTTCCTTCTGGAGGTTAAAGCCTGCTGTGGAGCCCCTCAACTGCTAAATGAAAAGTTGGGGTTTTGAGTTCACCCAGAGGCACTTTGGAAGAAAGGCTTGGCGATCTACTTCCAAAAAAATCAGCCACTGAACACCTTATGCAGCGTTGTTCTGCTCTGACACGCACAGGTCACCACAGGTTGGAACTGATTTGATGGCAACTGGTTGGTTGGTTGATGGCTAGAGTATTACTTCTTGGGAACGATTTGGACTACTTAACCTGACTTTTCCTATTTCAGTGAGTTTGGGATAAATTATATAAGAAAATCTAGTACCATCTCACTAGCACTAACGTTTCTTGCTACCCAATTTTTAAGAACTAAGACAAACGAGTCAGAGGGAAAACCAGCTCGCTGTCGTCACTACCGCCTGCCCAGCCCTCCGCTCTCCTCTGCCTCCCTAGGCATCAATGCAGCAACTATCCTGAAAATGTTTCCTCGGAACCAAGCCTGCAGCAAATGCTCCCTTTGCCTCCACCTCGTGGAAAGAGGCTACGCTAATTTGAAATTAGGTTTACTCAAGGTTAGGAAACCGAAACACCTCCTGTGCAAGAGGAGTAAGGCTTAGTAGGGCAATAGCGGTATATGCTTGTTTGCAGGTGGGGTCATAGAGATTCACTATATTTTATTTTATGCAAGGCAATCAGGGTGCCAGCAGGCCATGAAGCAGCAGCACCTGTTCTGACCTCCATTTCCTCACTTTCCATCGACTCTTCCGGTTAGAGGGCATATAGATGCTAATCCCTACCTCTTTTTCATTGAGAACTTTAAGGATGAAAACTTCTAGTTGAACTGATCCTGACTCGACTGAATTGCGTTTCCTTTATACACAGCCTGATGGCTCAGGGACACTTGACTGGCTATGACTTAGGAGGACATGTCGGCTGCATCAAGTGGCAGAGTCCAAAAACACCTCAGAGCAGCTTTTCTGAAACACAGGGAGAAACTCTGACTGGACACCACAGCCCAAGCATGAGGGAAAGCAAGACAGAGGATGAGACTTCCCGTAGGAGATAGTTACCAATGAACTCGAAAGCCTCTTCGAAGTACTGCCGGAGGTTCTGCTTGTTGCTGTCCGTGGCGGGCAGCCGCTTGTAGTTGAACAGGCCTTTCTCGTAGTGGTAGAGAGGGAGGTGGGTGGTGACGTTGATGACATAGCCGATGTTCAGCCGCTGCATCGTGTCCAGGTCCTGAGCATCCTGCTCGTTGCCAAGAAACAGGAAGGGCAAGATGGGGGTCAGCTCTGCATTCTCAATGTCGGGGGTGGCGGGGATGGACTGAGGTAGGAGGCCCGAGGCTGCAGGTGCACCACCCCCAACCTCCGGGCACTCTTGGAGCTGGAGGGAGTTGTCACAGAGGTTTTCATGGTTCTGCTTAAAACTACTAAGTCCACCTGGAACAAAAACACAGAAAGAGAAATGATTAGCCCCGCGACTTCAGAGCTGGCAGAAAATGCCACCTTCCCTACGAGAATGAGTGTGCGTGGTGGCTTCTGTGTATTTTTTGCGTAATCAAAACCAAAATGAAAGTCCATTTGGAGAACCCAGGACAAGCTTTGGAGGATATTATTGCAAGCAGTGCTTTGTTGGAAAATGTGCTGTTTATACAAACTGGGGCACATTCCTCTGGAAAGAGTTCCACAAGCATCAGGCGATTTCGTCATCTGCAAATTGTATCAGCCTCAAAGAGCCATATGCTCAGTGGCCTATATAAGGAGCCGAGGAGGGCACGGATGACCTCCCTGGTGGAGGACCCTTCCGTGGAGAAGCCCTGTGGGGATCTCAGCACTGCAGGCGCATGTCTTGTAGTCTTCATCAGCTCACTCCACCCGGAAAACCAAGTTCGTTCCCACTACAGCAGAGTGGGTAAGAGCAGAGAAGGAGCCAGGGTACCTTGACCATGACCCTAGCTCCCTCGCTTCTTGGCTTTGTGACTTGGCCAGTGGATTCTCTCTCTGCACCTCAGTTCCCCCAGCTGTAAAATGACGGTAGTGGCATCCACCTCTTAGTATGATTGTGAGTCTGGAATGAAGGGATACACTTGAAGTGTTTAGCACATCGCCTGGCAATAGCATGGGCTCAGTCAGTATGGGCTATTTTTATTATCTCCATTATTGCCCACAGGTGGAGGCAGCTGGGAAACGATGAGGCAGAGGCGTTCTTTATGATCTCTTCTTCCGTGTCTTTTGTCAACACTGCCTTCCAGTAGAACAAAGTCTGAGAGAAGCTCAGTCCCTGGTACCTGACTCTCCAAGGTCTGTGTGCACATAAACCCGTTAGGAAATCTCTAATGGATCCAGTGAATACATAGCTTTGAGCTTAAGGCTCAGCTCTGCCTCCCAAGAGTTACGGGTTTAGTATAAAAGCTTAAACTGAGCCTGTTTCCCCATTTTAAAAAGGCAAACCTCCCCCTAACAAGTATAGTCTCACTTATGGGGCTATCTCTTCAGGAAATAATCTAACCAAAGACATTCAGCTCGATGTGTAAAGAGAACCGCCGGTTATATATATATCGTCTGCCTATGTATATATATATACGTATATATACATGAAATACAGCATTATCTATTTTGTGGAAAAGGTCAAATACACGACAAGAGGGAAAAAGTTATTACACACATTCAATGGAATATTATATAGCCATTAAAAGAGTAAATTGTGAAAATTATATGAAAACAAAGAAAAGGTTTGCTTAATACTAAGTGAAAAAAAGCCCATTCAAAAACACCCACTCTGTGGATAATCAAAGGCTGCAGGACTATGCTAAAAATGAAAAGAACAATTAGGAAATATATGGATCGTAAGTTTCTTGTTTAAGTGTTTCCTTTAATATTTGTTACACATACTAACACGCAGATAACCCCAAGGAGTTATCAGGAGGCTCAGGTTATACACTATCCATGTAAGGGCGAAGAACTCTGGGTTGACATAATTACCACTACCCCACTACCACTGCCGTCAAGTCAATTCTGCCTCCTAGCGACCCTGCAGAACAGAGTAGAACGGCCTCAGCCAAGTTTCCAAGGCTGTAACCTTCATGGCAGCAGACTGCCACCTCTTTTCTTGCAGGGCAGCTGGTGGGTTCAAAATGGCCAACCTTTCAGTTAGCTGCTGAGCGCTGCACCACTGTGCCTCCAGGGCTCCTTTTATTACCACCCCGTGAGCTCTAATTCTGATCTTACAAAATTAGAGGAAGTCCAGCCTTCCCTTTGCAAACAGGGCAGAACTGGAAAACTCCTCTAAGCTGGAAGGCACCAGAACAGAACGTTTACACCTAAAGATAGCTGCTTCACATCTGTCTTGGTAGTTCCAGAAGATAAGACAGGAACCGCAAAGTGCAAACAGGATACGGTTATGTTGAAATAAGGGCAGGAAGTCAATCTGTCCACCAGCTTCTGAACCAAACATATGTTCTTCTCCATTTCGAGTCTCGCCTTTGGTAAGCACAGTCGGCAGCTCCAGGCCGTAACTAGACTGAGCCACACTGCTCTTTCCAGCCCACCGACGCAGAGTCGCTCTCGTTAAGGGACAATGATGAGCTAAAGTAAATTCAGTTCAGGTCGTGACCATTTTACACATCTGTATGAGTCAAAACCTATCTTTGCTCCTAAAGAGAAAAACCAAAGAGCTATACACTCATTTTAATCGATTTCCAGGATTAAACTCTGCCCCTTTTTATTGTTAGTTTAGCCTTCGACGAAAGGACAACAATAAAATCTCGCTAGGTTCAAAAAGATAATTTTTAAAATTGAAAGGAAAAAACGGACGGCCAGAAAAACTACCAGAAACCACCTCAACAACAACAACAAAAGTTGATCACTGCCACCATCGCAGGTTCCATAAAAGTCACTCCAGAACGCTACAGAGGTTTTTGTTTTTTTTTTTAAAGTCTTCTCAGCTTTGCTTCCATAAAATACAAGTAAACCGTTCCACACAGACACACAGATGCTGTGATGGAGACCTAATTCTTTTTTTTTCTTAAGAAAAAAGCAGTTGTTATGCTTTTCCATATACAAGGGAAAAACAACAAAACAAACTTGAAAAGTCTCTAAGGGGGAAAAAATCTCTGTTCTTATTTAGGGTAGCAAAGCTGTAATTTGTCTTAGAAGCAGCTAGTAAAAAAAAAAAAAGGCACGCCAGAAAACCCCCCACACAGAAAAAGCTGCATTCAGCTTTTTAAAATTCCGTCTCTACACCTCCTTTCCCAGTGACATCAGCTGGAGGCTCCCCACCTGCCCAGTTGCCATAGCACTGACACAAAGACATACAATGACATCAGTTGGCATGATATCAGCTCTTTGAGTGCAAACAATACAAGAAGAACTACTTTGTTTAAGGCCTTTGGTGCAACTGTGTTCTGGGGAACCAATGATGTAATGCTAACAGGTGGCATGGGCCTGCCATTTGCCTAATGGGGGAAAAAACCCACGGAGGAGGCAGGGAGGGAATTTGAGACAGACACACACAAAATGCTCCAAATCACAGGGGTGCCGGTGGGCAAAATCACGTGTATATTGTATGTGGAAGTCATGTGGAACTCAGCACATAACAATATTTGGAGAGAGAGTGCGTAGGAAAGGAGATACTGTAATTCCAGCATATTGAGCTGGACAAAGAAGTTCTCAATGAGGGATCTGAAGCAATGGCCTCCTGTTGTCAGTCAACTGACCGACTCAGTCATCGGTTCTCATTAAGGGTGATGCACATCTGTGTACTGCAGTAAAACAGCAACAACAAGACCAACTTTGTGGTTTTGCAAAACACACCAGTAGAAGCTCTCAGTGGTGATCTGTATTGGGAAGATTTTCTTCCAGTGGGGACTTGGAAAATGGAATTGGGAGCTGGGCTGCGGGAGAGCAGGGCTAGAATAGTTTTCTCTTCCAACTCCACCTGCATCGAATACCACCAGAGGCCAAACTTAGCAACTACTCCCTCGGGAACTTCGATTATTTTACCTTTGTTATTACTACATAAGAATATTGGAACATAATAACTAACAGTTAAAGCAGAGGAAGGGTCGCTATGAGTCGGAATCAGTTCCACGGCAATGGGTTTGTTTGGTTAAGGTATCACGGTAGTTAAGAGCTGGGGATTAGAGGCAGACAGATCCAGGCTGCAGCTGTGACTTTGCTTCATGCAAGTTGTGAGAGCTGGTGAAAATCACTTTCCCTCATTAAGCCTCAGTTTATCTATCTATAAAATGGACATAATATCACCTACCCATAGGGTTGTGATACAGATAAAAAGAAAGCTTATATATATGTCTTGGTATATAACCAGCTGTTCGTTAATAACTTATTTTTATCCCAGTAGCATCATGGTCGTCCTCACCGCGAGCTGATCCACATACAGTCCTAAGTGCAGTGCAGTGATTCAGAGGAGGGGCTCGCAGCCCAGACTGCTTGGGTTCGAATCCCAGCACTGCCAAGTGCCAGCTACGAGAACTTGGGAAAATTCTACCCTCTCTAGTACTCAGTTTCCTCCATAATAAATGAAGATAATAATAGCACCTACTTCACAGTAGTGTTGTGAAGATTATATGGGTTAATAAAGTGCTTTGAAACAATGCTTCACACACACTAAGTGCTATATAAATGTTAGCTTTCATTATTTTATTTTTTTTACTTTGGGAGACTACTGTTTTAAACCCCCCACCCCAAACTGCTTAATATAAAGACCCTAAATGATAAATTAATGCTCCAGAGTTTTGCTTTTAAATTGTTACTAAAAAAAAAAAAAAAGAACTAGGAGCCAAGATATGTGATGAGTTTTAAAGTCTGGAGAATATATTTTTATCCTACAGAAAGCAATAGCTCTCTGTCCTCCCTAAACAAATGATCCGATTTCATTTTGTTTGGCCTAGCTGTCCCAGGGAAGACTGCATGTGTTTGGATTCCTAATTTTTCCAGAGGAGGACTGAATTTTGTAAACAAAATGGCTGTTCTCCTGTCCACCACCCCCACCGCAGCCCCCACCCAGTGAGGTGACCTCCCTATGCGCACAAGGGCTTGCAGTTATCAATGCAAATATTTTCCAGGCAGCAGCAACCATGCCAGGGCAAAAAAAAAAACAAAACAAACCCACTGCCACCGAGTCAATTCCAGCTCATAGCAACCCTATAGGACAGAGTAGAACTGCCTCATAGGGTTTCCGAAGAGCGGCTGGTGGAGTTGAACTGCTGACCTTTTTAGTTAGCAGCCAAACTCTTAACTACTGCGCCACCAGGGCTTAGCTTTGCCAACGTGAGCATGGTCAGCATGCTGATCCTGAGTGGCGACAGCAGAGAATACCAGCAGCCTGAAGAAACTGCCATGGAATACCACTCATCAGTTCTTCCAACAGGAGGTCAGCTAAGCGGCAATCCAACTGAAGCAATAGATTCTAGTTTGGGGGGAAACATCGCTTCTTAGGTGCCTTTCAGCTTCTGTTGCTATTTTGGTAGCGCAGCCCTAGAAGGAGAAGAGCCCCCGTATTGTGATTCAGAGGCTGTGCTCTCTGTTGCGAGTTAAAGAAACCACAGCCAAATACAGTCTGTAAGCAAGAGATGTCCGTGGTCCACAGATGGCCAGCACTTTGCGCACAAGCTTTTTGGTTTTATGCTAAGCTGTAAAGTAAGCACTTTCCAGAGAGTTAAGGAAAACTCTCACTGAAGATCAGCTAACAGAACCCAAACCAAAACAAAAAAAAGGGGAGGGGTGGTAACTGAAATTGGACTCTTCTAGAAGTCTGTTGCAAGCATATTGATCACCCGTTGTTGTTCCTGCGGAGCCCTGGTGTCGCAGTGCTTAAGAGCTCCCCTGCTAACCAGAAGGTCAACAGTTCAAATCCACCAGTTGCTCCTTGGAAACCCTATGGAGCCGTTCTGCTCTGTGCTATAGGGTCGCTATGAGTCTGAACTGACTTGACAGCCACAGGCTTTGTTTTTTTTGGTTTGTTGTTCTTAAAATCTTTCTTACTGGGTGACTAGTGTTTTAAACTCAGATGGTACTTTGATGATAGTAGTTGATGACAGAGAATTGGGATTGCCTGAATTCAAAATCCTGGCTCCTATCACTTACCAGCTGTGTTGTCTTGGGCAAGTCATGGAACATCTCTGCACTTCATTTCCACATTTGTAATAAGGAGATAATATCAGTTCCTATCTCATAGAGCTCTTAATATGGATAAGATGCTAGGTAAGAGTTAGGTATTGTCGTTAGAAATGGGAGAGATATTGGTATAAAGTGAATCCCAAATGGATGCCTAATTTGAGGGTCCTCCATGGAAACTGGGGTACATCAGGGCAGACTATCAAAATTCTGTTCACAAAAGGAACCTATGATCCTCATGGAAGAAACAAAACCTGAATAAATTAGAGCGGGCACCAGGCTTCAGGTCTGAAACTCTCAAAGAGCAGATCAGAGTCACTTCATAATTTTCAGGGCAGAATATCACCCACCTTAACAGGACAAATATTTGGGGCACCAGCTTGTTATTGCTGTTATTGCCACCGTCAAGCTGATTCCAACTCATAGTGATCCCGTGTGTCAGAGTAGAACTGCCCTCTAGGGTTTTTAAGACTGTGACCTTAGGAAGCAGGTTGCCAGGCCTGCCTTCTGAGGTGCCTATGAGTGGGTTCGAACCGCCAGTCTTCCTGCTAGTAGTCAAGTGCTTAATGGTGTGCACCACGCAGTGACTTGAGGTACCAGCTAGATCCACAAAAACTACTGCTACTTGTTTTCTGTGAGACTGTCTTTACAGCCTGTAGACATGACTGGGTATTTAACAGTAAGAATGAGTTCAGGTTCAATTCCAGGTGGTGTCTCTTAAACTGTCTATGATCCTGTCCCCAGGGAACTTGTATTTCCTTCCTAGGGAGAGTGAAGAGAAACTATATTAAAGAGAAAAAATGATTTCAGCGAGAGTGCTGTCCTCACTAGTACATGGTAAGAAACGAAGGGATAAAACATGTCTGTTACCCCAGGGAAGAGAGAGATTTAGGGGGCTGAGGCTGGCAGTTTTGCTGGTAGGGACTATGAGTCAGAGAGGAATATTTCTACGATCATGTCTTTTGATGGCTTCCCTAGGCCAGTGTGTCCTTACATGTGAAATGTCCAATGTGTGAAAAGACAAAGAAAGAAGTACCACAGGCTTTAAGCCAGTAAAAAAATTAGAGATCCTGGATCTAGTGGAGTACATATCGATTATCCGGGCAAGGTACGTTGTTAAATGTCTCGTAAAGATATATCTACACTTCCTTTAGTCCCTCATCTCATGGGTTCTTACTGCCTGGTCTTGCTGGGAGGAGACAGTTTATTTGCAGACATATTTTAAAAGCCTGCTATAGAAAGCAGTCTGGGGGCAGTGGTGGTTCAGTGGTAGGATTCTCACCTTCCATACCGGAGACCCAGGTTTGATTCCCAGCCAATGCACCCCAGGTGCAGCCACCACCCATCTGTCAGTGGAGGCTTGCATGTTGCTATGACATTGAACTGGTTTTAGCAGAGCTTTCAAACTAAGATAAATCAGGAAGAAAGGCCTGGCAATCTACTTCCAACAATTAGGCAATGAAAACCCTATGGCTCACAAGGGTCTGATCCCCAGCAGATCACAGGGATGGTGCAGGACAGGGCAGTGTTTTGTTCCATTGTGCATGGAGTCACCATGCATCGGGGGCCAACTCAATGGCAGCAAAAAACAGCAACCCAGAAAGCTGTCTACAATAGAGAAAGTAGCACAGAAACAGTTCTGTCTCAGATTAGAATTGTGGTTCTGCTATATGCCAGATGAGTGTCTTTGTGAAAGTCATTGAATTCTTCTGGGCTAGCTTTCTTTAACTACAAGATGGGGATACTACTCTTTAGGGTTGTTGTAAAGATTCAAGGAGATTGTGTATAAAATACTCATCCAAGTATCTTTAAGAAGTCATTCAAAACCTGTAGCTTTCCAGAGATAATGATTGTCGGTGTAGAAGCAAAGATACTAAGTACCCTAGATGGTTGGATGCAGGAGTAATCACTGTGGGCTAGGGTGGCCAAGGAGTCCCTGGGCTGTACAAATGGTTAACAAATTTGGCTGCTAACTGAAAGGTTGGAGGTCTGAGGCAACCAGAGTTGCCTCAGAAGAAAGGCCTGGCAATCCACTTCTGAAAAATCAGCCATTGGACACTATGAAGTACAGTTCTGCTCTGACACACACAGGGTCACCATGAGTCAGAAACTTTTTTTTTTTTTATTTTTTAGTGATCGAAGTAGGTTTTGTTGGAGGTGAGACCTTGAAGGACAGTAGAGTTGGTTCTGAGAGGTGGGAAAAAATACAGAACTAGGGAAAGAATGCCAAAGCAGGGGCCATACAGGGACCTTGGCTGTAGTTCTGCTCTTGTGAAGTCTGTATTCAGCACTGTTGGATCATAATTTAGACTCCACAAGTATAGAATGAAGTAGCATGCAGAGTTGGGGGGCTGGGACTTGTGGTTGGTGGTCTCCATTGGAAGCTTTATTATATTTAGTACTTATGTCTTAAGAGTTCATTAGATTGGGGCAGGGAGGGACATCTAGGCTTATCAAGTAGCCAAAAATACATTCCTGGAAAAAATTTTTAAGACTATATACCGTGTTTTTACCCAAATAACGCACGCCTTCTACATTTGGTTGCCAACAGCACCTTCTCCCCACAAGGCATTTTCATAAGGATGCTAGGCATTTTTTTATAGCAACATGTAAAAAAAAATTTGACATAGCACCACTTACGAAAATACCTCATGGTGGGAGGGTGCTGTTGGTAAACAAATGTAGAAGGTGTGTGTTATTTGCGTACAAATATGGTATATAACTTTTCTATACCTGCTTCCCCAGTAAGTTGAGGTGTCCACAATTTTTCTCAGGGTCACTCTATGAAAACTTCCTTCCAATAACTTACTTTATATATATATATATATATATATATGTACGGCCTCATTCTGTAGCTAAAACTGTGCTACTAATATTTATTTATTCATATTTTACTTCATATGTGCATCCAAATTGGTAGCTTTAATAGAATTTATGTTCTCGGAGAGCAGAAATTGTTTTATTTAAATCCCTTGGTACACAGGACTTCACCCTGTCTTATGTGAAAAACAGGTGATTTGCAAATATGTTAGATACCAACAAGAGCTGTAGGGAAGACTAATTGAGGTTGGTGATCTACCTCTTTTTGGAAATAATTTACAAAAATTAAAAAAAAAAGTAAAAGGATCCCCAGGTGTTTACTTTACCTAGTGACAAACGATAGGTCCAAATTACCTCAGGAATGCCCCTCACAAAACTGTGTCTTCCCACAGTAGACTAAAGATTACTCCTGTTCATATTTAATAGCAATTAATCTAATCAAGCTGTGTTCAGTGATGCTTTGAGAGAAAATAGAAAATCCCTGAAAAATTTACACCGGAATTGCTTGAATTTTGAGTCAATAATAGAGTCTTTTCATCAGATTTTCTGCTGGAGGAAAAACATAATTTAGATTATCGATGCTTACATGAAACAGACTTCGGCCTTGCTTGTACAGTCATTGTAGCTCTGGTATCACATTATTTTTGTTTCCCTCAGATTATGTGCTACCTCCCCACCCCAACAATTTGGTATATTATAAAACCTAGCCTTCTGGGGATAAATTAATACTTGGCTAAAACACCAAGAACTAAAAAGAGTAACTTTTGCTCATTCTTAATCTTTGCATAATTTGCATTGTGCTTTTTTTCTAAATTTTTGGCTGTATATACTTCTGTGGTGGAGTGGTTACGTGTTTGGCTGCTAACCAAAAGGCCTGCAGTTTGAATCCACCAGCCGCTCCTTGGACACCCTATGGGGCAGTTCTACTCTGTCCTATAGGGTCCCTATGAGTCAGAATCAACTCACTGGCTACCGGTTTGGTATTTTTATTTTTTAAATATACTTCTATAACTATTTTTAATCATTAACTTGCTTGTAATTGCTCTTATAATTGTTCTTATGTCTTAAAAGATATTACTTCCTTCTTTGATTGATAAAATCTTTGTAATGACCTCAACTGAAAAAGTTAAAAACAAAAAAAACAAACAAACAAAAAAAAAAACCTCTTACGTAAATATTTACCTCAAAAAGGTAAACTGAGTCAGAAAAGATCCAACGACTTAGGGATTGCCATATTTAAAAATGAAAAATAAAGCTCTAATTGTAAACCTTCCAAGAACCCCTGAGCCTGGAATGTTTTCATGAGAGTTTGAAAGATTCTAGCACCACCCAGCCTCCCAGCTGAGAAGCTAACTCTGGTTCACAGAAGTCCCCACACTACAGAATCGGTGCAGAAAAGCACTGGTGATTAAATTCAGCCAGCTGAAGCAGCTCAGTCAACATGAAAAAAGGCAGCTTCCTGTTACTGCCTCCCCCAGAATGGAGGTGCATTTCTAATACCCCTTTTCTGCCCTTTCTCCTTTAAGGGTTTAATGAGTAACCAGTGTTTGGGATACCACAAGTTTAATTTGTGTGTATTTGAATAACACAGGCAGATTGTTTGAGAGGATCCTTCACAAGTATGTAAATACTGCCTGTTCCTTTAAATCTGTTACCTCATTTATTTACTTTGAACAGAAAGCACTGCCAGAAGCAACAGCTGATGACTGTCATGTAATTTTCCACAAAGACCACAATTAAACAGCTTTGTGTTATTTTAATGAGCAGATGACTTTTCTGTGAACAGGATTCAAACTGTAAGAGGTGAGATTTCCCTCAACCAGGGACCCCCTCAGATTTCACAGAAGTCAATGGGACCTTAAGGAAAACCCCACCTTCCCCACAGCCGGCTAGAGTTTGAGCTCTCCTGCTCTCATCTTTCTCTTTCTCTGATAAACCCTTCAGGAGTAAGGAGAGGGGAAGGAAACAAGAGACAGAAAGATTTTACCCAGAGTACATTTCAATGCTTACATTTCTAATGACTCCACAAAATACTTTTTAAACCTATTTTTATAAAGTTGGGAGCGAGGGAGTGGTTACCCCCCTCCATATTTCAACTGAGGCCCTGTTGGTGCACTTGAGCTTCTGAGCAAGTTTCAGACCGACCAGGCCCTGTCAAGGAAGTCTGTATTCCCACCCCACCCTTCCCATTCTGTCCAAAATGGTTTCAGTATGAACTGCCTGGAAGGCAGGGGTCAGCATAATTGACTTCTCGGAGTCACTCCCTTTGCCAGGGGCAGGGAGAATGCCTTCCACTCTCCGTTAGGCCTAGTCTGGGAAGGGCTGAGCAGACATTTGTGGTGTCTGTCCACTTTTCCCTCAGATTCCCCCCACTCTCCACTAACGGCCCCGCCTGTGGGGTCTCATTTCATTGGGAGTTCATCTGCCTTGGGACTGAGCTCACTCCCGCTAACAAAAATGCCAATAAAAGAAAGTAAAAGTAAATTGTTTTTCCTTTCAGGCCAGGGATTTGGGATGCAACTCAATGATCAGCTTTCCGCTCCTGAGTGTACCTATCGGAACACAGGCTGGGGCTTTGGGGCGAGTGGAAGGACGGCCAAGTCCCAGCCTCCACGTTCCCGAACGCTTGCCAGTTCCGCTTCCTTCTGCTTTCTCCAACCCTCTGTGTCTAAACTTTACCTAACTAACCACGTTAGCACAGAGCAGCTCCCTGGGAGAAAAGCACGTCACGAACACTCAGCTCAAGTTTCTGGGTTTTTTAACAGGCACGCCAAAGTTGTATTAATGTAATTTTTCACTTGTATCATCTCTTTTGTGCAGGAGCAAGCACCCCCAGAAGCCCTGGTGGTGCAGTGGTTAAAAGCTCAGGCTGCTAACCAAAAGGTCAGTAGTTTAAATCCACCAGCCACTCCTTGGAAACCCTATGGGGCAGTTCTACTCTGTCCTAAAAAACTGTGACCGTCGAGTCAATTACGACTCATAGTGACCCTACAGGACTGCCAACCTTTTGGTTAGCAGTCGAGCTCTTAACCACTGCACCACCAGGGCTCCATTAATTTACCAGATCCTACAATTTACCTGTACTGCAAAGTGTGGGCAAAATGCAAACCTTTTCTTTCCCCAAATGCAAATTTTTGCACCACTTTTAATTCTATAGGGTCGCTATAAGTCGGAATCAACTAAACGGCAATGAGTTTGGTTTATAGCTTACTTAAAAAATATATATATAAGCTATAATTCTCACCTTAACACAGCCACACCAAAGCCTGTGGACTGCCTGACAACCAGGCCCTTGGGAGGCACCTCCGATGGGGAGCGCACATACCTTAAAGTTAAACCAGCATGGTGGACTGTTATGGACAAGGATGGTGAGGATGGTTGTATAATTAGAAGAATGTGATCAATGTCACTGAATTGTACACGTAGAGATTGTTGAAATGCTGTATGGTCCATTATGTAGATTTTCACCACAATAAAAAAAAAAAGTTTTCCATGCTATTGATTGCTAAATGTAATAGTCTGATCGTGACACTGAATAACTGTGCCTTTAAAAAAAATTTAAACCAGAAATGACTCAGGGCCAGGATGAAGGCACTGCCTCAAGGATCAGCATGTCCATAAGAGGCAAGTCCATGGAACCTTCCAGAACCTCAGTTCCAGGGGCCCAGTCCCTTCCAGAAGACACATGTGGATCAGCATTGCCTGGGGCCCTCCTTCCAGGTCTCTCTGGGTCTAACTAAGGGTACTGTAACTGGAGATTTTCCACATCTTTGGGAGGCTACTCTATGCCATGTTAGGGCTCCACCTTCTCTGCTTGCTAAGAAGCTCAAAACTGGTTAATCCATCAAGACAGATTAAAGGAGAGAAAAGAAAAAAGATTCATGAGCTCTCGCTGGAAGGTTGTGGAGAGAAGAATGCTGACAGGAGGGGGGTGCTATAAAACACAGCGCCAGATTTTTCCCAAGAGCTCAACTAGATATTCTCCATTATTGTTTAATTCTCTGAAGAGAGGGAAAACATTCTTTGCTTTTCAGTGCAGAAGTAGTTTAAATAATGAAGCACTGCTAAGCAAACAAACAGAGGAAAGCCCGGTAAAGCTATTCATTAAACAAACCCACTGTACGAGAAAGGAAAACTGTTGCTTAACAATCCAACCCTCCTGAGGGCTGACATTTATCTTAGACCCCAAATTAAACGCATCGCAACTTCACAGCAAAAGTATGTTTCCCGGTGGAATTCAAGTAAAGTCCAATTAAATAAATCTCTAGAAATGTCAAGAGTAAGCCTCAAGGGAGAGCATACTTCTACCGTGAAACATTCCCATTGGAAATTGCATTCACGAAAGGTCATCAAGAAACATTCATGACAAGAGAAGGGGAGGAAAAACAGGAAGCAATGCGCGGCTGCCACAGTGGAGCCTGCGTTGGGTTCCATCGCTAAAACCTTATGTGCGAGTGTCCAGCCAAGAATGTTGTCTGCATCTTCGCTTGCTTTGAATGAAACCTCCACGTCCAAACAACTTTCATGACCACGTGTTTTAACACAATCTGGAGGTCAAAGGGCTGTGGTTTAGGGATTTCAGAAAATGGAAGGGAAGAGGATCAAGTGTCAGCATCAAAATTTGAACTGTGTTCCTAAACCAATGTTTCCAGTTCACAAAAGCATAGCAACAACTACAAGTGACTGAGCTGAATTCTTTATTTGGCAAGAACACCAAGCAAGGCTGAGCATTAACGCTCAACTGCCGGAAAGAGAAGGCATGAGCTATGCTTTCACATGGATTCACCTAGTGGGCCGTGCCCACCAGTCGGACCACCCTATGAGGGCTGAGCTTGGAAAGATCAGCCTGAAATCAGGAGGCCTCTGTACACTAACAGATACCCAAGTTTGCATCAGGTCAAAAGTAGCGTGTTCCCACCTGGGTGAACCACCTTCTGGGATTAAGGGAAAAAAATTCAACCAAAAGGTCAGTACGTTGCTGAGGAGGTAGGCTAAGACTATATGTTGGCAACAGAACTTGAGGCTAAGTGTTGGGCCAGCCAAGTAATGGTCAGTTCAGCCTGGGACAGATGGAGTGGAAAGTTGACCTGGGATGCACTATACATCTGGCACCATCAAAGCTCTAGTCACATCAGCTTGAATCCATGCCTAATGCTTGCAGAGGGTGTTAGAAGCCCTGAGAGCAAGTACTTGGAATGCAGCCCTTCTTACCACACTGAAGTGAGGCTGGGTTCTAGCTCAGTCACCTCTTTTGTCACCTCCCTAACACTGGAAGTTTGGATAACCTTTAAGTTTCTAGCATTCTATAACTTCAACACAGCTTTGATGAACTGGATGTGGAGAACGACGACAAGAAGGTGAGCACCTGTCCAAGAGTATACAACCTTGCAAGATCTGGTTCCCACTTCAGGGCCTTTGCAAGTGCTGTTCCCTCTTCCCAGAACTCTCTTCCCCTAGGTCCTCCCATAGGTGATTCAGATCAAACGTGCCCTTCCCTGACATTCAATTCAATTTACAGCTGCCCTCTCAAATCCCTCTTTCATTCCATCATATTTTCACTGCCTTCAGAGCACTTACTGTTATCTAAAATTACTTATTTACTTATTTCTTCACTTGTTTGTTATGATTATTAAAATGTGGATCCCAAGGTAGCAGAGATACTGTTTGTCTTAGAAGAAATAAAGCAAAAATGTTAAGTGCACTGGAGTCAGGCTACTTCCACACCTTTCCAACACTATAATCTTGGCAGAGTTGCTTAACCTCTTTGTGCCCTAGCTTCCTCATTTGTAAATGGGGTTAAGAATGGAACCAACAGCCAACAATAGAGTTACTGGAAAAATTAAATGAGATAATGTTGTTGTTGTTGTTAGATGCTATCAAGTCAGTTCCAACTCATAGCAACCCTATGTACAACAGAACGAAACACTATCCAGTCATGCACCATCATTACAGTCATGGCTATGCTTGAGTCCATGGTTGCAGCCACTGTGTCAATCCATCTCATTGAGGGTCTTCCTCTTTTTTGTTGACCCTCTACTTTAAAAAGCATGACGTCCTTCTCTAGGGACTGGTCCCTCCTGATAACACGTCCAAAATATGTGAGACGAAGTCTCACCATCCTTGCTTCCAAGGAGCACTCTGGCTGTACTTCTTCCAAGACAGATTTGTTCATTCTTCTGGCAATCCATGGTATATTCAATATGCTTCACCAACACCATAATTCAAAGACATCAATTCTTCTTCCATCTTCCTTATTCATTGTCCAGCTTTCACATGCATATGAGGCAACTGAAAACACAATGGCCTGGGTCAGGTGCACCTTAGTCCTCAAAGTGACATCTTTGCTTTTTAACATTTGAAAGAGGTCTTTTGCAGCAGATTTGATTTCTTGACTGCTGCCTCCATGAGCTTTGGCTGTGGATGCAAGTAAAATGAAATCCTTGACAACTTCCATCTTTTGTCCATTTATCATGATGTTGCTCATTGGTTGGTTCAGTTGTGAGGATTTCTGTTTTACTTCCATTGAGGTGTAATCCATACTGAAGGCTGTGATCTTTGATCTTCATCAGTAAGTGCTTCAAGTCCTCTTCACTTTCAGCAAGCAAAGTTGTGTCATCTGCATATTGCAGGTTATTAATGAGTCTTTCTCCAATCCTGACGCCGAGTTTGTCTTCCTATAATGCAGCTTCTTAGATTATTTGCTCAGCATACAGATTGAATAAATATGGTGAAAAGATACAACCCTAACACACACCTTTCCTGACTTTAAACCACACAGTACCCCTTTGTTCTGTAAGTATGACTGCCTCTTGGACTATATACAGGTTCTTCATAAGCACAATTAATGTTCTGTAATTCCTATTATTTGAAATGTTATCCATAATTTGCTATGATCCACACAGTCGAATGCCTTTCCATAGTCAATAAAACACAGGTAAACATCTTTCTGGTATTCTCTGCTTTCAGCCAAGATCCATCTGACATCAGCAGTGATATCCCTCATTCCATGTCCTCTTCTAAATCTGGCTTGAATTTCTGGCAGTTCCTTGTCGGTGTACTGCTGCAACTATTTTTGAGTGATCTTCAGCAAAATTCTACTTGCGTGTGATATTAATGATATTGTTCGACAATTTCCACATTCTGTTGGATCACCTTTCTTTGGAATGGGCACAAATATGGATCTCTTCCAGTCAGTTGGCCAGGTAGCTGTCTTCCACGTTTCTTGGCATAGATGAGTGAGCGCTTCCAGCGTTGCATTCGAAAGAGATTAAATGACCATTGGAATGAGAGGATAACGAATCAGATTATTTTAAAGTACCCATTATGTGCTTAACATTATGCAAAAAGCCCTGAAGTGGGAATTTAGCATTATGTGTTTAGCTTTATGCTAGGGATTCGAGGAATTAAAAAATAATAACAAATATACAATGCCTTGAGTTCAGTGTAATGGGGAAAAGAAAGAGTATGAAGGAACATTAGAGAAAACTTGGCAAAAAGGCTGGCAGAAGAAATGTGTTAAGAGCACCATGATCGATTGACAGGATCAAAACGATGCCATCACCGGTTAACTCCTGCAAGGCAGGTGCAGGGCCAGCCAGGTGAGCCAGTAGGAGGACTTCGAAATCTGTTACTCCCCTGGCTAGGAAGGAAGGGCCGACAATACTCATGAGGAAGAGGCAGCCAGCATGAGTATGGGGACTAAAATGTCACAAGTGCAAAGGGCCATCCTGAGAGAGCTGGGATCCCAGACAAACTGCACTGGGTGGCCTTTAACCCTTTCTCCCCTCTCCACGCTGCCCTCTTGGGCTTTCTGTGTGAGCGATGAACGGGGAAGATGGAGGGAAAGCAACCGTGACAGAGAAAGAAAGCTTACAAGGAAGCCCTAAGGAGCAGTTCTAGTCTGTAACACATGAGCTCGCATGAGTCAGAACGGACTCGACAGGCACACGTTTGGTTTCTGTCCTTCTTGTGGGCTCAGATGAACCTGTTCGACCCCTCTCAGCAGCTGGGACTGACATGCTCAGGGTTACTGGGGGTGGCAGGGGGAGCTGCCAGACAGTTACCTGGTGTGAACTGCCCCCAACCTTAAAAGGGAACACCTCTGAAGAACACGCCTGGCACAATGGCCTTGTGAAAAGTATGCACTGCTGGCCTCAGTTAGAGAGAAATCAAGGCCGTCTCATAATTCAAGAGGCCTCCTTCTACAACTCTGAAAGCTTTTTGTTTCCTGACTGGTTTTCATTGGGGCGGGCATCTTCTGTCACAATAACAACAGAGCCTAAGTGCGTCTCTTCTTAGAAATCTGCCTTCCAGGGCAGCCCCAAGGTACGCTGGTAGGGGTCAGCTCTCTAGGAGATGGTGACCTAAGACGGCCCTGCGGGACAAGAGCTGGGCCTGGACGTGAACAGAGGGTAATGGCTAGCAGGACCACAGGCAAGAGATAGCATCTGTTTTAAGCACGGAAATAGAGTAGACAGCAAATCCAAACACATAGGATCATGGCTTAAAAATCCAGACAAAAGCCACCAAAGAAAAGACAGCAATCGATTTGAACACTCTCTTCATAGATGCGCTAGGACACACGCCACAGAAGCAGGATTCTAGGCAATGCGAACTCTTGAAACAAACCACCACAAAATATCCCTTAACCGTATCATCAACCTACATCAGTTCCCTTTAAGGAACTCAATCCCAACATCAATATTTGAGAATTTCTGGTATCTAAAGGGAGTCCCTGGGTGGTGCAAATGGTTAAAGTGCTTGGCTGCTAATCAAAAGGTTGATAACTTCAGTCCACCCAGAGGCACCTTGGAAGAAAGGCCTGGAGATCTACTTCCAAAAACTCAGCCACTGAAAACTCTATGGAGCACAGTTCTACTCTGACACACTTGGGATCGCCATGAGTCAGAGTCAACTCAACAGCAACTGGTTTTGGTTACTGGTATCAACGGGGACCAGCATAGATGTGTGCTGCCACCACTCAGGTGATACTGTGTGGGTCATAAAGAAGTGGAGAGGCCCAAGGGCTGCAGGCTGGAGGGTACTGGGCAGCGCTGGGCAGAGATCTGCCTGCCTCCAGGCTGAGTGTTGGGGTTAAAAGCAGTTGCTTGAAGAGTGAGTCATTTTACAGGTTAGATTGTAACTGGCCACTGTCCCCAAGGAAACATGGTTAGAGAGATAAGCAAGTCAATCTATAGCACTTAGCTTTCCTAACCACTGTGCCCTAAAACATATACCCAGATGCACCACTGTCTATTATGCAGTAGTGGTGAAGAACGTGGGCTCTGGAGTCAGGGTCTGAGTTTGGCTTTCTGCCACGTGACTTTAAGCCATGTCCCCTACCGTCTCTCAGCCTCAGTTTCCTTTTCTAAAAAACAGGAAGGCTCATACTGCTCTTACCATATATAGATCAACACCATTCAATAGAAACATAATGCAAGCTACTACACAGTTTAAGATTTTTTTTTCTAGTAGGCACATTAAAAAATGTAAAAAAGAAACAGGTAAAATTAACTTCACTATCGTATTTTATTTAACCCAACAGACCTGAAATAATATTATTGCAACATGTAATCCATCGTAAAACAATTACCAATGGAACGTTTTACGTTCTATTTTTATACAGAGCCTTTGAAATCCAGTGTGAATTACACTCACAGCACACCTTGGTTTGAACTAGACACATTTCAAATGCTCCGTCACCACATGTAGCTCATGGGCACCATATTGAACTATGCAAGGACAGATAACAATACTTTTGTTCCCCTCATTAAATGAGCCCAGTGTCATCATCGTCCTCGTCTTAACTAAAATACGTGTGTGTGTGTAGAAGTAGTGATTAATAGCTAAAATCTAAGGCACTTATATTGCATTATAAATGACAGCTACCTTCCACACGACATCCATCGCCTCTCTCTCTTGTTAGGGAAAGGAACAGTCCAACCTGGAGCGGAGAATATTTAGGATAGATTAGGAGTCTCTGGGTGGTGCAAACAGTTAACACACTTGGCTGCTAACCAAAAGGTTAGAAGTTTGAGTCCACCCAGCGGTGCCTTGGAAGAAAGTCCTGTCGATCTACTTCCAAAAAATCAGCCATTGAAAACCTTATGGCGCATGGTTCTACTCTGACACACATGGGGTCGCCATGAGTCAGAGTCGATGAGATGACAATTGGTTAGGACAGATTAACCACCACATGCTCTTCTCGTCTCAGACTCCCACATCTCCCCAATACACATTTTAATACTAGCAAAATCAGTGACCATGGACAATAGCTTTCAATGGAAAAAGCCCTGAAAAGCAGCCAGTTGGGGAAATGTCTAGGATCTCTGAGTGACTGGGGAGTGGGGAGGAAGAAAAGCTGCAGGGAGGAGCTTTGGCTCATTGGGTCCCTGAGCAGCCCCTCCTCGCCCTCGCGGGCCACCTCCCTGAGTCACTGCCTAGCCACCAGCCAACTGGACCCGGGAGGAAGCTCTGTATCACGAATCCAGAAGAATGTCACTGGTAGGAGATTGATTTCAAGGTAATTATTTAGGCAGCTTTGTAGCGTCTGATTCTCAGCCCCCAAAGCTTTCTCAATTTTTTGTTGTTGTTGTTGTTGTTAAGATGCAGATATGAATATGAACCTTCTATGCCTTTTAACGGTGGGGTCCCACATTCCGTTTCTCCCACCCAGTGCAGCAGAGAGCTGCCCAGACACCATCACCTGGGTATTCATCCACTTCGATTCTCACTGTGGGGTAGAGGGAGCTTCCCAGCCACTCTCAAGTAGAAATGAAGAGATTCATCTAATAAGGGCAGACGAATGCATTTTTTACATAATAAGCAAGATTAATTATAATAAATCCAATCCAATTCACATACCCTATCAAGGAAGACAAGCTAATTATCTGTCAGAGAATTATCTCCTATTTAAAGGGCATTTTGCCTCAATTTGGCAAAAAGAACTAATGGGAATTGTGTCTCCATTCTGATGTAGTCTTGCTGCCCGGCTTTGCTTAAGTACCCGGAAGGCTTCAGTACTGCACTAAAACCCCAGGGTTTAAAAAAAGAAGAAGGAAAGAAAAAAAGAAAGAAAGAAAAAACATTACTCAGCATCTCACAGTCTCTCTGCTATTATTGCGACGATGTCCCTTTCAAAGTGTTTTATCAACAAGTGTAAAACTGGGAGTGACTCATGTTTATGAAACAAGAAACCGTTGTTGGCCCTGCGAGATCATTCACTTCCACAATAGCTTCTGTTTTTAATTGTGCTGAGTGGTGCCTCCAAACTTCCTCCCTCTGAGCACCAAGTAGGAGTCCAAGGTCTGCAGCACGTGCATTAATACAAACACCCTCAGGATTTGTGGGAAGACCTGGGACCAAGGATGAAGACTTCCCTAAAACCTAGCAGCTTTGATAGGTACTTGGCTCTTGTATTCTCAAGAGAAAAGCAGGAAAGACAAAGTGAAGGAGGTCAGGGAAAAAAGAAAATAAACACAAGGTGGCTGGCAGCCTAGCCTCTATGACTCTAACTGGGGGTGGAGAAGGATTTCAAACAACCAAGAGCTTCTCTTGTATCAAACGATTGAAAACAATCTTAACCTCCATTAATAGAGAAAATGGTTAAGTAAAATGTATTACATCCATAACATAAAACATGTTACAGCCCTAAAGAAAAAAATCTACGATGACTATAAAAACCAAAAAACCACCATTGCTGACCAGTCGATTCCGACTCATAGCAACCCTATAGGACAGAGTAGAACTACCCCAGGGGGTTTCGTAGGCTGTAATCTTTACAGAAACAGTCTGCCACATCTTTCTCTCTCAGAGTGGCTGGTGGGTTCAAACAGACAACCTTTTGGTTAGCAGCCGAGTACTTAACCACTGCACCACCAGGGCTCCTTGTCACGATTAGACAGGAAGCAATATACAATATAAAGTGAAAATGGATTTCAGTTTCTGTATGAGAAACTACAGAAAATATGTACATATATGGGAAAAGAATGAAGAGATCGTGTAAAAATGAAACTAGGCTTGACGGTGGGATTAGTATAACTTTTTTTTTCCCTAAAATTCTCTTAATATCTCATCAGTGGGTATACAATAAAAAGCCTTTGCTAAGACTTATTTTTCTAAGACTTCTTTAGATAGAAGTATTATATAATGCTTCAGTGGGTCACTGATTCAGAAAAATACCGATGTAGCTATCTGCCCACCCTGCTAGAAACACTGGGATTTCCCAAATCTTTAAACAAAACCATCTACAAAGCATGTAAGATTTCATCCTACTTATGTTCATCAGTGGCGATGTCAAATCATTTTACTAAATTATACTTAACTCATAGAGACATATAGATCCTGGAACAGAAGAGACACTAAAAATAAACTCACACATATATGGCTCACTGATTTTCAACAAAGGTGCCAAGGCAATTTAATGGGCGATGGATAAGCAGATGATGATGAAAATAATAATAATAATTTATTACTATAATTTACAATGTATTATTATTAGTATACTATTATGGTATTCAATATTATAGTTATGATAAAGTTTTCAATGTCAGTTATTACATGTTACGCATTGTTCAGAGCACTTGGACATATGTTAACTCATTTCATCCTCAATTAATCTCATGAGAAAACTGCCGTTATCCTCCCCACTTTATGGATGAGGAAACTGAGGCACATAAAAGTTAATTTGTTCAAGTTCATACTTCTAATAAGAGGCAAAGTCAGAATTCAAACTCAACAATCTAGTTCCAGGATCTGTGCTCCCAACTCTCACACTATACTTCCTCTACAAAAAATAAATAAATAAATCCTCAATGTGAAGGCTGAATACAAATGTGCAGGGTCATGGGTGGACAGATTCTTTAAGAAGTCGCTTAACAAGCTCACCAGAAAGGTGAAAAGAAAGAAAACATGGAGTGACCTGGCTGAGCATGTGCAGTCATAAAATCTGCAGGTTCGATAACAACTCAGACACGAATCAAAAGATTAGACTCTCACTGGGATTTAAAAAGCCAAAAAAACCAAAAAACACTGAACTGAGATTAGGAAACATGAATTCTATGCCAGTTCTGCTACCAGCTATTTATATGTCCTCAGGTAAGTAATCAGTTTCCATATCTGTAAAATGGGACAGGTGGACCAAATGCTCATAGGTCTGTTTTCAACTCTGTGATAGTGTGTTCTATAAAAAAAAAAACTTTTTTTTTTTTTAAATTCAACAAACAGTGAATGAATGCTTGCTAGTGCAGAAGGCTATAACCAACAGTTTTCTTCATCATCTCGCAAGTAGTTCAGGGGTTGCTATGGGTCGAGAAAATCCCTCTTGTCATGTAAATGTGAAAGGTTATCATCAGTAAAGTTAATATCCTAGAATTTATTTTAAACTTTCTTATAATAGGTTCATGACCAAAGTGGCCATGGAGGCAAGGATGGAGTTTATGCATGGGCTCAGTATCACAGACTTGCACTCACCAAGGCTGACTTCACTACAACCACTGCTGAGTGCCCAATCTGCCAGCAGCAGAGACCAACACTGAGCCCCCGATACGGCACCATTCCTAGGAGCGATCAGCCAGGAACCTGGTGGCAGGTTGATTACACTGGACCACTTCCATCATGGAAAGGGCAGTGTTTTGTTCTTACCGAAATAGACACTTACTCTGGATATGGATTTGCCTTCCCTGCATGCAATGCTTCTGCCAACATTACCATCCATAGATTTACAGAATGCTTTATCCACTGTCACGGTATCCAACACAGCATTGCCTCAGTTCAAAGAACCCACTTCACGGAAAATGAAGTGTGGCAATTGGCCCATGCTCATGGAAATCACTGGTGTTACCATGTTGCCCATTATCCTGAAGCAGCTGGCTTGATAGAATGATTTAATGGCCTTCTAAAGACACAAAAGCGGCACCAACTAGGTGGCAATACCTTGCAGGGTTAGGGAAATGTTCTCTAGGAGGCTGTATATGTTCTAAACCAGCATCCAATATATGGTGTTGTTTCTCTCATTGCCAAGATTCATGGGTCCAAGAATCAAGGAGTGGAAATGGGTGTGGCACCACTCACTATTTCCCTTAGTGACACATTTACAAAATTTTTGCTTCCTGTCCCTGCAACCCAATGCTCTGCAGGTCTAGAGGTCTTAGTTCCAAAGGGAGGAATACTCCCACAAGATGACACAACACTGATTCTATTGAACTGGAAGTTAAGAATGCTACCTGGCCACTTGGAGCTCCTCATACCTCTGGCTCAATAGGCAAAGAAAAGGGTTACCTTATTGGCCGGTATGATTGATTCCTGATTACCAAAGGGAAATCAGATTGATATTACATAATAGAGGTACAGAACAGTATGTCTGGAATACAGGAGGTCCCTTAGGACATCCCTTAGTACTGACCTGCCCTGTGATTAAAGTCAATGGAGAACTCCGGCAACCCAATTCTGACATGGCTACTAATGGCCCAGACCCTTCAGGAATGAAGGTTTGGGTCACTCCACCAAGAAAAGAACCACAACCAGTCAAGGTGCTTGCTGAGGGCAAAGGGTATATGGAATGGGTGACAGAAGAAAGTAGTTCTAAATACCAGCTATGACCACATGACCAGTTGTAGAAACGAGGACTGTAATTGTTTTTAGTATTTCTTGCTTGTTTTGTTATACATGTGTGAGTGCATGTATATATATATATATAACAAATATCTTTGTTTTATTCCTTCCTTTATTCCATTAATTATTATAAAATATAAGATGTAAACAGGGCTAGCGCATTTTTGGTTGTAAGCGTTAGTTCTACTATATTAGGCGCAAGTATGACTCTCTAATTGTCTTCATTTAGAGATTATGATTGCGTATGGTTTATGGAGATGTATACAGGCGCCAAGCTGATGAGGGGTGGACTGTGATGCTTAAGGTTGTGTATCAGCTTGGCTAGGCCATTGACTCTCAGTGGTTTGGCAGATATTATATAATCATCCTCCGTTTTGTGATCTGAAATGTAGGATGTGAGCAGTCAATCAGTTGAAAGAGGAGTTTCCTTGGGGGTGTGGGCTGCATCCAATATATATAGATGTTTTGGCAAAGCTCGGCCTCTCGGGATCCTGCATAGGACTCCTCATCTTCTGACTTCCGGCTCTTGGGACATGAGCCAGCAGTCTGCTGTCTGACCTGCTGATTTTCGGTTTGTCAGCCCCTGCAACCACTTGAGTCAGGTGAAGCCTCCGGCCTGACATACGGTCCCCAGGATTTGGGACTTGCCAGCCTCTCTAACTGGGTGAGCCATTTCCTTGAAATAAATCTCTCTCTATGTGTGTATATATATTTTATCCATACGCTTCACTGGTTTTGCTCCTCTGGAGAAGCCAGCCTACGACAGCTGTATCTGTAGGCTCAGACTGCAGAAGGGAAGAAGTGAAACAGGAAATGGAAGAAAGGGAAAAAACAAAAACAGAAAATAGTAAATGTTTCGATGAGATCCCTGTTCACTTACCCCAGAGACTTAACTTTCCCAAAGGGCAAAGAGAATCTACTAGAGATTCTTTCTCCACACACCTGGGTGAAAAAAATCCATAGTTAATTTTATTATCCAAACTAATAGGATGGATAATGAACATAAAGCATAAGCAATCTAATACCTGTCTTTGAGATGTGGTTCCACACATATCATATATGCCTTCTCACTCTATACCTAATTTTACACCTATCTTCCTACTCACTCATCTACTTCCCACTCTAGAAAGTGAGTGAGGTATCAGTATGTGCAGAAGAAGAAAGCTTCCTCCTATATCCACAGGCTACTAGGGGAAGGCAGTCGAAGGTGCTTGGCATTACAAACACACACAGCCGAAGCTTAATGGTGCCAGGCCCAGGTTCCACCATGCACCAGCTGAATGGCTTCGGGCAAGTGCCTGGACCTCTCTGAGTCTCAGTCACATGTAAAATGGAGTGTTAGCATGAGGTATAATGCTCACAGCACAGAATCCAGTATATAATAAACACTCCAAACACGTTAGAAACAATTACTGCAGTTTTCAAAACCTTTTTGATCCACTTGTTACTCCCTAAAAGCCTCTGTCATGACCAAATTTAAAGTCTCCAAGTTTTATAAAGATCAAGGCTGGAATATAATTCAGGGCAAGGTCACTGGGAAGCCAGTTCTTCTCTAAGGACACAGAGCAGGCCACTGTTAGTACTGAAATGTTCAGTGGCGGATATGCCAGAAAATGGTATGGGAGTGGGGGAGGTGGTGGCATAAACTTGGGACAGCTCCGAGATAAAGCAGAGTTAAAGCCACCATAAAGAATGAGACCGATAGTTCACTAGTGTCCCCATATATGCAGGCAGCCCGGAAAAAGCTTGGGCTTTGGAATCAGAAGTATTGGGTTGCAAATATAGTTTGCCCGTTCACTAGCTAATGACACGGGGAAAAAGATGTCATCTGTTCCTCAGATTCCGGAGCCGTAAAAGCAGGGATATAAAACCTCTCTCACGGAGCCGCTTCAAGAGTTAAGAGACAGGTATGACAGGTCAGCGGCCCGCACATAAAAGCACTCGGCAGCTATTAGTTTCCTTCCTTCCAAGCTATCTGGAAAATGATTTTCTAATTTCAAGGATGATAGAGTAGTTAGAGGTGATTAAACGATGTTCCACCGGCAGACTGAAATATCACTTCATGAGAACCCTAAGACCCATTATCTTAAAGTCTTAACATAAAGAGGTGATATTTTAATAAGAATAGAAATACAAGACCCAAGAAAATGTCCCCCACCCCTTCAGGAAAGGGCGTCTTAGAAGTTTGTGATTAGTCTTATGATTTTAAGAGGGAAGCAGAGGTATTGCCATGGCTACGACAGACACTAACTCAGTCCTGAACACCGGAAGGTACCGTGGATGTCATCCTGACTGTACCCTCTGCCCGCATACTGTGCTTTTCTCTTCCCTCCTCTTGCCTTCCTCTCTTTCCAGTTGCTTTTTTCTTCTCTTACCAAGAGCAACAACTGGTAATATTTAGCTCAATGATAGTGGACCTTGGGGTCGTGGTTCAAAGAATGTGGGATTATTTATTCTGTAGAATAAATATGGAGTATCAAGGAACTGGACAGCGATGAGTCGAGGCAAAATGGCGGCTGCCTCCTAACCCAGAGACACAAATAAGATCAGTTGAGCTCCCATTAAACGTGAAGAGAGGACATGCCTAACACTACCCCTGGGTCAGGTAGGTTCATCAGGCGACAGATGCTGGACAGGGTCCCACGCGGAGTGGTCTGACAAAGAAATCAAAACCCTCCTTAGAGCACTCAGGACGACTCTGGCTTTGTCTGCTTTCCATGAAATTCAAGTCTTGGGTGGGAGGCAGGAAGATTAGGGCCTTCACCACAAATAAAATATTAAGGACAATAGAGATAATGTGATGAATCGGCAAATCCACTTTGCCCAAGGCAGAGCACAGGGTAATGGCTTTGATCTGACATGAAAGTCCCAGGCCTGCACAGCTCATTTCCTTGTCCAGAGCATGGGCTCCAGGTTCTTTCCTCTAACTTACATAAAGTATGTGTCTTTCTAGGGAGGTTAAAATATATGTGTATATAATATATATACACACATATGTATGTGGGTTGTTATGAGTTGGAATTAACTCGATGGCAATGGGTTTGTTTTGGGTTTTTTTATATATACACATATATATATATATACAAGTTTATGCCACCACCTCCCCCACTCCCATACCATTTTCTGGCATATCCGCCACTGAACATTTCAGTACTAACAGTGGCCTGCTCTGTGTCCTTAGAGAAGAACTGGCTTCCCAGTGACCTTGCCCTGAATTATATTCCAGCCTTGATCTATATATATATAGACATCTGTGTATGTGTATATGCACACATATGATTACCTCCGCAACTGGTACCTGGGTGCCTGGGTAGCAGACAGAACACTGCCCGAATGAAGATTGCTTTAACTAGAGTTCCAAGGGCTGCATTCTGTTATCCCCAAGGGTATCAATATGCATACACACACACACATTATGTATTTATGTATCTTCCCCAAGTTTTAAGTAATAATACATGATACGGACATGACCTGGAAAAAAAAAAAAAAAGATGTCAAGATCTTGCTCATAGGTTACAGATGAAAACAGTTAAAGAGTCAAGGACTTCATAATCAGAAAGGAGATTATATTTATCTGAATATAAAATCTACACTTTTAAAAGTTCTAAGATGACATTCAGGCTGTGCTTCCTACTCACCGTTTTCTCTTTCCCCCCATTTTTCCTGCATTGGTGAAGTTATACTATATGAATATAGAGTATACAGTAGACGGCATCATAACCAATATTGTTTTCCCCCAGAGGGACTCCCATAGTTTAAGGGAAAAAACTCAGACCATGAAATCACAGAAGGGCCCTGCGTGGTGCGAGCAGTTTGCATTCGACTACTAACATAAAGGTTGATGGTTCAAACCCACCAAGCGGTATTGCAGAAGAAAGCCCTGTTGATCTGCTTCCATAAAGATTACAGTCAAGAAAACTTATGGAGCAGTTCTCCTCTGTAACACATGGGGTTGCCATTAGTCAGAATCGACTTAAAGGTAACAGGTGAAATCACAAAGACCTATATTTTCATCCCAGTCCTGACCCTTAGAGTGGTTTTTAATTGTACTTGCAAAATTCTTTTTTTTTTTAAGCAAGCCCAAATTTTGTCTCTGAAATATTGTTTACAATGCTTGTTTGCTTAGTATCTCCTCCTTTCATAGGCAGCATGCAGGAAAAACAAACGCAGGCCTTATTCTTATCAGCAATATGTCCAAAATTAGTGGGGTCCAAATTACAAGGTTCCACTCTACCACTCAAAGGAGGCCTGACAGCCCTGAGCTATGTAGATTTTCTTTTCCATTAAAAAACAATATATGATTTCTTTTCAGATCAAGACTTTGGAAAGACATGCTTTTGGTCCAAGAAGATGTACTTAGAAAAGGCCAGGCTCTTTCTCGAAAGAGAAAAGGAAAGGAGAAAAATCTACTTCCCAGAAGAACAACATTGCCTGAAGGTGAACCTCTCTGTAAGCAAGACCACACTGCAGGAGGGGATGAAGAAGACTACAAACAGGTACATGACTTTCAAGGTGGAGAGAATTTGGGAAACTGGTCTCTTCCTGACCTACTCTTATTCAAGCATGTGCATTAGAAGCTGTGTGATAGCAGATTCCCCAGCCTGCAGGCAAGTGCCTCGCGCACAGAAGGCACTCGGTAACATCTGTTGAGCAAATGAATGAATCTCCTCTGCTCACAAGGTTGTACATCTTGGGAGACCTCCTATCAAAAAGACAGCACCTGTTTAAGCCCAGAAGCCTGAGGTGCTTGGGTACCAGGGTGCATTTTGATTATGTGTTTTTCAGTTCTTGTTTAAAACATTAAGTTTCCTGGAAGATGAAATTAAGGCAATCTTAGTATTAATCCTGTATTTCTAGGATCCAAGTAAATATCTGAACCATGAGCTGCTGGACTCAAACGTCCTTAGACTTGGGTTCTTTTAGTTCTGGACTAAAATCTCAAAATTCAAGGAAGAGGGTATTGATTTTCAAAATTATTGATTAAATATATTATTTCATATTATTATATTATACTTTAGACACTGTTATTATTAGATAATAATACACACATGCCTACATCAATCTGTCAAGCCTGGCAAGAAATTTCTTTAGCAAGGTTGTAAAATTAATCGTCGATACGACCTTGGATAAGTCATAAACCTCTCTAGGGCCCATTTCTGTAACTGCAGAATGAGAGGACTGGACTAGATCAGTGCTTTTCAGACTTAGCTGCATGTTAGAACCTACTGGGGAGCTTTTAAGAATCCTGGTGCTCAGGATGTACCCCAGATCAATTAAATCAGAAACTGTGGAAGTGGAACCCGGGCATCATAGATTTCAGATCTTCCCTAGGTGATTCCAGTGAGCAGTCTTGGGTTGGAAACTACTGGACGAAGGGATCCCTAATGTTTCTTTTTTTCTAAGAGCTGGGATTCTTCAGTTCAAAGAAGGTCAGATGACCTCTTGTGGGATTGAATTTCTACCCTGGTTGTGTATCCTTATGGACCCACTTGGATTACATTGCCTAGGCACTGCACTAGAACACATTTTAATCCTCATGCTGCTCCCAGTAGTGCTGGGGCAAGGAGACTCTGGCTGCTGATAGCTTAGGGTCTGAGGCAGAGGGTCTGCTACTGGCCAAGGGCTCACGTGTTACTCCTGGGGGCCTCTGCATCAGAAGGCTCTGGAAGAGTTTGTCTGCTCCTGTGGTTTCTTTTTTTAATATATTTTTGTTGCTGTTGTTGTTATTGAGAATATACACAGCAGCATATACACCAATTCAACAATCTTTACATGTACAATTCAGTGACGTTGATTACATTCTTCAAGTCGTGCAGCCATTGCCACCCTCTTTTTCCAAATTGTTCTTCTCTCATTAACATAAACTCACTGTGCCCTAAGCTTCCCATCTAATCTTTGGAGCTGCTGTTGTGATTTTGTCAGATCTCCAGATGTGTTTGCCTAGAGGACCAAGGAAAAGTTGTTCTCCATTCTCCCCTCTCTTTTCTCCTGTATGCACACATTTGCAAAACAGAATTAGGCAAACTGCTTTACCCCTGTAATGTTCTTCCCCTACCCTGCTTTTTCTAATCTTAAATCATTATCCACCACTGAACTTGTCCTTGACAAGTCAGATGTTTAAATTAACTGATCTGAATTGGTGAGGACAAGAGTGTTACATGGTTAGCATGCTCCCACAGTACACGCTTAGAACAACTTGCCACCCTTCCCTCCAGTGTAATAGGAGGTCCTGGGTGGCACAAATGGTTTGGCCTTGGCTGCTAACAGAAAGGGTGGTGGTTTGAACTCACTCAGCACCACCACAGAAGAAACACCTGATGGTCTGCTTTGGTAAAGATCTGCTTTAATCTATGGAGTTTGGTTCTACTCTGTTAACACATGGGGTTGCCATACGTCAGGATCAACTCGATGGCAATGGGTTTGGCTTTTGGTTTAAGGTAATGAGTCATTAAAGAAGATGAAGGTAAGGGGATATGGTCCAGGGGCCTAATTTATTGAGAGTTGTCTATGTGTCAGGCACTTTGTTTACGGGGTCTCATTTTATCCCGTGATGGTTCTATTATCCCTGCCTTACAACAGAGAAAAACCCTGGGCTCTGACAGGTAAAGTCAGTGGCCTAAGGAAGGACACACACAGTTGGTCAGCGGAAAAGTCTAGATGTGAACTCAGGTGTAAGTGAGCTAGGCACCACTCTACTGAACACAGTGAATGAGGAACAGATGAAGCAGGGACATGGGTAGCGAAGAGAGATCACTTATACTCTCCTCACTTACAGTTTAATTAGGAAGCAGGATAGTATACCCAGAAACTCAGAGTATACGCAACTGTAAAGCAGATCAGGGTAATGGCTCAGGACACTCAGAGAAATGACCAGGCCCTTCAACCTTTTCTTTTTCTTTCCTTCACACTCTATCTCTTCCCAACCCGAAGCTTCATGAAACTTTAAAATGAAACACACTACCCCTTCCCCCTTTTATATTCCCACTACAACCATCATTCCAAAAATAAATCAGCCTGATGAGAGGCCAGAAAAATCAAACCTTAATAGTTTTATACTTTCATTATTTGGTTACGGGACATTAGGTAGACAGCTTCATCACATATTTACAAATCCCCCTACAAATAAATGATTCTACGATATGCCCAAATTTCTCTGGCCTCTTGACTCCAACGTGTTTTTGTAATTACTTGGCACTGCCACTATATGCTACTTAAATTAGTTAACAGTCACCAAGTTATTTTTAGGCCATAGCAACACACACACACAATACCTAGCTTGATATTTGTACTTCTTTGAAAAAGGAACCAAAATTCCCTTTTTTTGTTTTTGTTTTTTTTTTACTGGCACCATCTTTTTTGTCTCATCAATAGTAATAATAATATTGAGCTACATTTACTGAGTCCTTACCAAGTAGGAGAAACTGTTCTAAACACTTTGCACACATTAATTCATCTAATTCCCAAACTAACACTATGACGTTGCTATTGCCATATCCTATTTTTGTAAATGAGGAAACGAAGGAACTAAGGGATTAAGCAACTTGCCCAAGGACACATCACTAGTAAGGGGAGAACCAAGACTAGAACTCAGGCCAACTGGATCCAAAGTCCTGCCTTAATCTCTCCACCATTTGTTACAAGGCAAATATTTGGCATGTCTGCATGTTAAATAGAGGCTCAAAATGACAACAGTCAATTTTTAAACGTAACTGTGTCTTCATTTCATGTCTTCAAAAAAAAAAAAAACCACAAGAACAACAAAAAACTCCATACCATTGCTGAAGGACAAGAGAGGACTTTTGCTCCCCCATCAAAACAAAGCAGGGATGGAAAGAATATTTTCACAGTCTCTGATTTCTGAGCATGGCCATTCAGTTTGTCACCCAACCCTATATTGCCTACAAGTGTTTATTTCAGAATCATTTTTTGACTGGGGACAAATGTTCAATCTATGTTGCTCATTTCTCAAGAGATAGATGGACAGTTTTATAGTATAAAAATCTGACCCCGTATGTCACCAAATCTTCCCTATGTACCAGTCTCCTCCTGAACTGCTTCCCTCTCCTGCCCTTGTTCCCCAATAAATACCTCGGGTACAGAAGCAGGCCTGTCAGAGTATAGCAGTCCGTTAATCTTTGTTTTGTAACAGCACAGAGCAAGTCTGGGCATGGTGTGGAAGTGGGGAGAGACAGACCCCAGGAAGGCGCTCCGAGGGAGGATTCTCCATAGACCCTACAGCCCATCAGTCACGGTAGGATCCTAAATTTTTTTTTCGAAATCTCAACAATGGGCACAAAACACAAAAATTAAGGAGTGAAAATCTCTGTACTATACTGTAAAATATTCCAGCTTTATTAAATTTAAAACCTTCAATTTAAACATTAAAATATTTAGGTGCTTTAAAAGGTTGTCTATACTGTACTTTAAAACACTTCAACAAAAAAGGAAGAAAAACAACCAGGGCAAAACATTAATAGCTGTTTAATTTAGGTGATAGGTATAAAGGTGTTTGTTATACTGTTTTTTACTTTCTATATGTTTGAGAATTATGTAGAATAAATATTGAAAGGCACATATTGTCTTTAAGGAGGAGGAAAGAGATGGGAGAATATCCTTTCCTACACAGGTAAATGACAAATTATTTCCCTGAAGCCAATCTTGCTGAAAAGAAAAGGCATATTATAAACATCATAGCCAAGATGGTAACCCCCCTTAGGAAATACCCAGACTTACCTAGCCTTGCCCCTCAATTTGGATAGAAACCATTTTAAAAATCAATTTGGGATTAAATGAATTATAATTACTTCCAAGTCTTCACAAAGTCCTAAATATTTATTCATTTGGATCATTTTCACCAGGTAAGTAGAAACACGTGTCTGATGCCCTTTATTCTCAGAAGATGAGAATACAAGATGGATTCAGACGTAGGTCAGAACAGGGAGGGGACTGTAAATTAGAACAGCAACTTAATCCCAGGGGCTTCTGGGCCTCTGATCAGTTTCTTCCCACCCTGACACAGCTTTACTAAAATGGCAACGGAGCAGCCACTCTCTTGACAGGCAGCACCAAACATGGAGAGCATGGCACTGAGACAGGGGGACATAGAACTTGGACAGGGAGGGTAGCAACCAGTGTTTACAAATATAAACCAGGGAATCAGATGGGCCAGCCATAAATTACCCGAGATCACACTGAAATCTCTGAAAATAAATTAACAAGGCCTTAGACATTTCTACCTTATATTCTAACTACCCCTCACCACATCCTCTTTGCAAAAACCTCTCATGCCAGAATGGTACCACTACCACTCTTGCTGAAATGAACTCTTAGATCACCAGGAAGGGGATTATGGAAACCTCAGCTGAGAAGCAAGAGCAAAATGTTTTGCTTGACCCACTCAAGAGTATACTTCAGGAGAACCTGGGAAAAGTTGCTGGCCAAGACTTTTGAGAGATGCCCACCCCGTCCTTCACATTAATGGTGCTATGCTACTAACCTTTGGATTGCCCAGATGTAAGGATAATTAGGAGCATTCTAAAGTTGATCCCTTTCCCTTCTTTCCCATCTTGGTCCCAATTCTGAGCCATTCCACCAAAAGAGAACAAAATAGTAATGATAATAGTAATTAATGAAGTAGATTACAGACCTCTTTGCTCCTAAACTATGTATTTTCAACCAAACTCCCAGATATTTGAAGAAAAAGACCCAAAAAGCTACAAATTATCCAACCTCTACCACCAGAACGTCTTCCAAGTCAACCGCCGCTGTGTCTCACCAACCTGAAAATGGCGAGCCCTCACAGTAGCCACCCAGGGCACCCAGTGGTGAGGTCAGCAGTGTGTCTGGCCCCGCCCCACTGAGGCAATCTCACTCTCTGACACTGAGGAACAAGCCCAGGCTGCCCTGAATCTCAGCTGCACCCACAGCAAAGGGGGAAAGAAACCCCACTTTCACCAGGAGCACCAAGGAGATTCATTTCTCAGTGATTGACAGACCACCCCTATAGGCAACAACATTCATTGCAAAATAGAGTAGGATCTACAACTATTCCTAATCACCCCCGTTTTCAAGTCTGGGGTCCTCTTAATTTGTGTTGTTTAGTACTCGTCCTTAGATCACGCAGACACACAACAGACCTGTTTTTTATCAAGAACATCTACTCTACGTGAGGAAAAAAGAGAGCAGCAAGACCATTGGCTACCCCTCTTGATAAACTCTTACAAATGGGAAGGCAAACTCTTACACATGGGAAATGCGTAGATGGTTATTTTCTCATCTGAAAAAGATGAAACAACTAAGATCATGGTGAGAGAAAACAGCAGGGTAAATCTACCGGGAGTCACTCAAAGTCAACCAAACAGGAACACATAAACAATAAAATCCAGAGCTACACAGAGGAAATCTGAACATATTTGTAGCCCCAAGAAAACCCATCAATGACAACAACAACAACAAATGTCTGGGTATTGCCAGTACTCTCCAGGTACAACCTCCACAGTCTTCTTCCCTTTAGAGCCCACCAGCCCTTAGGAAAGTTGTGCGTTTGTGGTAATTGAGTCCAATGACGGCAAGCTTGAGGAGGGGTTAGAGGATGGGAAGGGAGAGCATGTCAAAGGAATTCAGCACCAACCGTCTTCCCTAGAATACTACTTCACAAAGACAGAATGCATCATTGGGAGACAAGAAGGAGAACAGCAGAGCTGTCCTACAAAGACGAAACAACTGACTTGCTCACCCAAATGGCCTGTTCCAATGCAAGGTGTTCAAAGGAACCCAGCAATACCTTTGGTCAACATATTCTAGGAGACTGGTTAGAGATATGGCCCAGAAACTGTATAGCTTGGCTCAAAACCCAATAGTAGAGAAGAAAAAGTGTGACTATCTGTCACTACCATCACCAGGCAGAAGACGCTGAAGAAGACTGGTGTGCAGTGCCCCCAAAGGATGCCCTCTAATACAAAAAGGCACAACTCGGATGTATGGGAGATGAGGGCTCTCCTACTAGATTAGGGAACATCATGTGGGAGGAGCAAAGAGATAAGCAGGTAACTAAGTCCTTCTGCCAGGGCTCAACTCCACTGACCACAGAGCTGTTCTCTATTCAATGTGCCAGGGCAGGTGACCCACCACCCCACCTTGGGAGGATCCACAGTACCAACAGTTGTCAGGTGAGGCCAGAAAGAACAATAGATTGGGGGAATAATTCATGGAAATGTGTCTGTCCCCTTGGAATTCTGTCAGAAGAATGGATGCATTTGATGACCTTGTACTTTCCTTGGGGCCTTATAAGTAATATTAAGGATCTCTGCCCTTCTTGAAGGTCACTTTACACACCATACAAACACCAACCCAGTCAGAGAAGTGAGAAAGGAAGAACTTCTCACGGAAACAACTGGTACCTGTAGATTTACCTTCAGTTCATCATAGTTGCTGCTTCCTCCATTCCATCAACATTGGTTAAGTCTGAGAGACAATAACTTTTGAACTAGTTATTGAATGGAATAGAGAGCTATCAGAGGAAGCATCTGATATTGAGATACCAGCTGGTATAAAGTCCCGTTTTAGAAAGATGAGAGTACAGTCTCAGAGAGGTGAAATGACTTGCACAATGCAAAGTAGAAGCCAAATCGAGACTAGAACCCAGATCTTCTTGCTTCCACTTCAATGTTTTGTTTTTTTTAGTTTGTTTATTTGTTTTAATTTTTATTGCTATACCAAAATAACAAGAAAAGGGCATGGAAGGGAAGACAAGAAGAAGAAGAAGGTCTGTCTTGGTTTTTTGTAGCCAAGGGAAGAAGAACACTGTTACCTCTAAGTGAAAACCCAAGCTAATCAGGACTGTGCTTGGAAGGGGCACGGGGGCATTACCTTTCAACACCAGAGGTTCTTTGCCTTCTCTCTTCAGGGACTCGAGGACTATGTGGAGTGGCTGGGAGGGCATCACTCGGCTCGGCTCATTGGTATTCTCATCATAAACTATAATTTCTTTGGAAAAGATCCTCTTGAAAGAGTCTTTGCCTTCCCTACAGGAAATCAAGTCTAGGACAGTGATCTTGCCCTGCTGCAGTCTCCGCCGGCTGATCTTATCGGCACAGTTAATGTGGACAGCTCCTTGGATGTGACTCTTGTTGTACTCCATGAAAGGCCTACAGTCAATGATGACAGGGCCCTGGCTTGGCAGGTGACTCTTGCTGCATTTGGTCATCTTCTTTGCCAGGTCACTGGGGTAGATGATTTTGATGCTGGCTAGCTGCTTGGGGGTTCCTGATACAGGGCTGCCCACCCCCCCTGATGGAGTCAAAGGGCCTGTGTTCTCATTGTTGTTGACCATCTGGTTAGTAGGGCAGGTGGTGGAGGTTCCGATGGCGGTGGTGGCGGTGCCAGCAGCGATGGCTTGCGTTTGGGTCTGACTGTCCTTGTCGTAGGTTGCCACAGTGCAGCAGCTGGCACTGCTGCATCCACAATTCAGGGAGCGGGCAGAGCCGCTGGATGAGGGCATATACGTCAGATTCGCAGCCTTGAGGGACACAACGGTGGTGGCGATGACAGGAGGGTGGCTGTCACTGCCTGGGGTGGCAGAGCCAATGTAGCTAGAGTCTAAACAAAGGTTGAGATCCTGAGGTCGGACGGGCCTAGACAGTGCCACTACTACCCTGTCGTCTAAAGGAGACGGAGGCATGAGGAGGCTGAAAACTGGCAATTCAAGAAGAACTCAAGACAGTCTGCAAAGAAGGGGAGGGGGGAAAGAGAGCATAAAGTCACGTGACACAAAAGGCAGTCTAATCCAAACCCTCAGGAAAGACCTTTGCAACCCTCTGAGCAAAGTGGTCCTAAGCGCCCTTTAGCATGCCGCTGTCTAAGCTTGAGACTCATTTTTCATGTATTCAAAGAGGATGCACCCTGAGGGCCCCATCTAATTTGCGCGTTGAGTCTCCGGTTAAACATAGAGTCTATGCGAATGTTGATGAATAACCTTTCATGGACTTACATCAAAGTTCAGCCCTCGGAAAGGTAAAAACACAGAGAATTAGACAAGCTGAAGACAGGAAGGGGGTTCTTAGGAGGCCCTCTGTTCTGGACCTCAGCTCCCAGGCAGAAGTATACTGCAACCATCCGAGAAAGACCCATGTGTCCACTCTTGTGTGATTTCCATTTAATCCCTCATGCGCTGCAAAGGCAAAGGGATGACCGAGAGTGTTGGCGTGGCTCACAGAAATATACAGCAGCTAGTTATACCTCGGGGCGGATGGCAACTTTCTGCAAATCAGAATGAAAGTGTCCCCCTAAATGACTCTCCTTCACTAGAAGCTATTCTTGCTCCCCAGTCTACCAGGCCCTTTGAAAAGCACAGCACAGTCATATTAAGACCTCTCATGCTTCCCGTTAGCCTCTTATAATCTGCATTTCCCCTTTTCAGTACAGTCTGGTGTCCTAAAACAAAGCCTCAAGCCCAGGACCCAGGCCTGGAAACCCCAACCCTGGCAAATCCATCACCCATTGCTCCCTGCCGCACCTTCCACTCCTCCTTCTAAGGACAGGACCACCTCACCTCTCCTCCCCCTTCATCTCCCCCACGGGTACAGACTGTGCATCTTCAGGCTACCATTAGTGGGAGGCAGCCAGCCTCTCTGCTCTGTACAATATTTCAGTCCCATACAGATACCCCGTGCCCCTTCAAAAGAGGACGGAACTTTACATGGATTCCAGAAAGACAACTTCCCAGTCAGCCTGTCCCTGATAAAGGAGGCAGTAAAGTATAGCCCACCAGGTCCAGTCTCCTCAGAGAGCGCCTGCAAAAGGACAGGTCCTTTCTCCCTGTAGACACTGGGGCACTCTACACCGTGGCCCTGCTGGCTCCTCTCCTCCTGTTAGACAGGCACACAGCAAAGAAACCAAACCCCAAACAAGTGCTGTTCACCTAAACGAACTTTAAGAGCTATCTGGAAAATGTCAGCTATCATCCCTCTACACACGACCGTCACTATTCTCTGACACAGAGCTAAAGTGTCACAGGCAGAATCCACACATAACGGGCACGCACCCATCACGTCCCCAGATCCCCACTGACTCGGGTTTCTCTCACCCACCTTTGGATGGGAGCGAAGGAGCCAACCCTTCCCTCCCTCCCTTGCGTAGTATGTTTTGAAGAGCGAGTACTATTCCAGAAGCTCTAACTGTTTCCCATCTGGACCAAGCAGTGAAAGGCGTTGCTATTGTGTTACCTGGTAGAGTCCGTCCCAGGATCAACAGTCCATTTCCTAGGAGAGGGACGCTGAGCGTGTCCACGGAGACACGCCGGGACCCCCATGTCCACACGGAGTGCGCGGCTCGCACACACGCACAGAGTCTACAACGAAATCTGCATCCCTGCAGCAGATGGCCGGCCGATATAGCGCCCGTGAAACCATCCAGCCTGGCCCAGGAAACCTCCCAGCCAAATACTGAGCTCTCCCTCGCTCTCTTTCTCTCTCTCTCTCTCTTTCTCTCTCTCTTTCTCTCTCTCTGTCTCTCTCTCTCTCTCGATAGTCGCCCTTCCACCACTAGGCTGGGGCTGGCAAGAAAATGAAGTGGTTAGAGACGCCCCTTACCCACTCCTGGGGCACTTAACCTCCCCCTTGGCAACACGGGGCGCTAAGAAGCCTCAGGCATTTAAAACTACCGCAAAGCATCCCAACAAGCCTCCTTTTTTCTTCGCCCCAAATCCAAGTAGATTGCAGAGAGAGTACAGGCACCGGGCAGCGGAAGCCAGAACCTTAAAACCTCACCTGCTGTGGCTCCCCCATCAGCATCGCATCATACACGCACACACACAGACACACACAGACACACACAGACACACACACGCACACACACACACACACACACACACTGTCTTCCACTCCTCCACCTCCACTCCTGGGCTCGCAGGAGTAGCCGCGGTGACTTCCACTTACTTCATAAATGAGTGTAGCCCTCCACCATTTGGCGCTCCTCTTCAGCTATGGATTCGCACATTCAGCCCCCATTCACTTGGCTTCATTGACCTCCAGCAGCAACATAGTTACTTTCTCTTTTGCCACACTGTAAATGTACGGTTCTGAGGGGGCGGGCTGGTCGCCGACCGACGGCGCGCTGGGCCAATAGGAATCCGGAGAAACCCGACCACCACCTCACAGAGGCCTGCAGCCAATGGGCGACCGGAGGGGGCGGATCTGGGGGCGTGGCCTCGTCTCTTCACGGAGGGGTTATCCGACGCCGCTTCGGGTCCTCTGTGTTATAACACGGGCGGTGATGTCATTGGCAACCAATCAAAAACTTAAAAGAGCCAGCCGGGGCCCGCGCGGAGCAGCTGCTCTCTATTTACACGTAAACCGAACCGGCCGGCTGCAGTTAACCCTTTCCGGGGCTGAGTTGTCAATGGGCTGGACTCGCCGCTGCTGCGAAGCTGGCTCTCTTGGTTGAACCAGACCCCTGCGCCCCGTCACCCAGGGACAGACCACGGTGTCGTTTATTTTTTCTTCGTACTCTGGATGGATTATCAAGAGTGCCGGAGTAACTTCCCAAAGGCGGGAGAAACAGAACGTGCACCGTCCCTAGTGGGACCCGGGCTCTCCGGGCTGCTCCTGGTGACCTGACCAGTCCCAGCCCGAGATCCACGACCCTTGCTGGTGGCCTGCGCTCGGACCGCGGGGACGCACCGCGAGGGGCGCGTCTGTTCCCCGACTCGCGCCCGGGCCCCGCGCTCGGGCCCCGCGCTGGACGCCCGCGCTCCCTGGCACCAAGGCTGCGTCCTCGCGCGGGCCCCCGCTCGGCCACGCGCCGTGGAACGCGTCCGCCACCCGCAGATGTCGCTGCCCCTCCGGCTGCCCTACTGCCGCCCGGCGCTGTCGTCGCACCCGGCTTGGGAGCGGCGGGG
>NW_004443975.1:14137684-14161564 GCF_000243295.1 Trichechus manatus latirostris | reverse complement strand
GCCGCCCCGCGCTGCCAGCGCTCCCGGCCACCCCGCACCGGGACCGCGGGCCAGGAGCTGCTGGAACGGCCGCCGGCGGCAGAAAGGAGCCGGAGCCGGCTCTGATCAGCCAGACTGAATGCGGCCCGCCGAGCGTCGAGGGAGCGGAGCCGCCAGGCCCAGTCCCCGGGACTCCGGCCGTCCTAGGGGTCGCCGGCCGTGGCGTTCGTCCCGGGGAGAAGAGCACGGGGCGAGGCTGGCGGGCCTGCGCCTCCTCGGCGGGAAAGTATCAGGGCAATTGCGGGAAAGTTGCCTTGAGGTACACGAGGGACCAGAGATGCCAAAAGGAACTGCGGAGAGTCTGCCTCAAAGAAAAACACTAAAGAAATAGAGCTTTTTCTTCTTCTTTTTTTCTGTCCCCCTCTCCTGTCTCGGGGTGGGGAGCGGAGTGAAATAACCACAGTGGAATAATACATTATGAGCGCAATGGCATGGTTGGCTATGATCGTTCTCTTTTACCAGATTGGAGGTGTGTGGAGACGTATTTCAAGCTCCGGGAGTAATAAGTAAGCTAAGTGGCAGCGATGTACTCATGTAATTTTTTGAAGTATTGATCTGAAATCCGGAAATGCAAAAGGAGCTGTTGAAAAGAAACCCCCTTGGGTACTTCTGAAAAGCAAATTCTAATATATATACGCATACACAGACCCATTGCAGCTCTTCACAACATTGTTTAACAGGCATAAAATCATCTTAAACAGGAAAGGATTTTGTGTCCCTTTCCTCAGACAACACACCAAGACAAACACACATTCACCCCTTTAATAAGAGCTAATGAGTGTTTAGGGCACACCATTTGGTCCCTACACCTTTGGGGATTAGCAGGTCATCGCCAGCAAAGTTGGATTCTGGGTAATTTCCATAGAAATCAGAAAAGAACTTCCCAGAGGGTCTACCCTGGATCTATTTGGAGCAGGAAGGCTGCAAGCCTGCCTTTCCCTAACAACAGACACTTAGCAGAAAATTTTCACCAACTCAGGGTGCAGCAGATCTGGATATAAGTGCTGATTCCGACTCTCATCTGTTGTATCTATTCATCCAGAGCATGTGTTTGTTTCTCTCTAAAATGGTAATAGCCAAACTCAATATTAAAAAGGGAAAAGTACTTGTACAAGTGTCCAGGTGAAAAAAATTCTCTGTTGATAAAGGACGTTCGGTAAAAAAGCTTTGTCCTTGCTTCAGGAAATGGGGTGCTGCTTTTAAAGATAATTATCATCTATAAATTATGAATTCATTGCTAATGCCTAAATATCTAAGCTCAAACAAACTAGGGATTTATACAATTGCACAAGAGTTCTTAACAGCTTTTTCCTCTGATGCCCAAAAGGGGAAAGTAACTTCAAAAAGAAATGTAACTCATTTAATGAGATGATTATTTCATTATAGTGTCAAATGAGTGGATTATTATATTTCAGTTAAGTAAAAATTCAAGCCATCGAGGCTGAAAAATTGGGAAAGATGACAAACTTCGTCATCATTTATCAAACCTTAAATATGGAATAATTACCAGATCATTAACATAGACAAAGATTGTATTTTTTTTTTCTTAATTAAACATCTCTAAGCGAATAGTTGAAGGAGCCCTGGTTGGCACAATGGTTAAGTGCTTGGCTGTTAACCGAGAAGTCGGCAGTTCAAACCCACTAGCGTCTCCTTGGAGCCCTGATGGCGCAGTGGTTAAGAACTACAGCTGCCAATCAAAAAGTCAGCGGTTCGAATCACCAGCCCTTCACTGAAAACCCTATGGGGTAGTTCTACTCTGTCATATCGGGTCACTATGAGTCGGAATCGACTCAGCGGCAACGGGTAGTGTCTCCTCTGGAGAAAAGACCTGGCAATCTGCTCCCATAAAGATTCCTGCCTAGGAAACCCTATGGGACAGTTCTACTCTGTCATAGGGTTGCTATGAGTCGAAACGGATTTGAGGGCACCCAACAGCAACACAAGTGTTTAACTTATAATCAAATGATAGAGTAGTAGAAACAAATCCGATTATATAGATGGACATTTACTCAGTCACAGTGCTTCTAAGTTTCTTTGTGCAAAAAGAGGTGACTTTGTTGCTATTTTCGAGTCATAAATGGGAAAACAATCTCCTAAATACTGTTCTTAGTGTTTAAATTTGTAACACCAGCCAGCCGATTGCCATATGCCTTATCTATGTAAAGTAACTGGGGAAGCCTTAATGTTTACATCTTCACTGTATTTGGGTGTTGTGACCTGATTAACACTGAGGCATAGCTTTGTTCCTACAAACATCATAAAAAAATATTGTTTCTCTCAGTGCATAGTGCTATGTGTTAAACAAAGCCAAAAGATGCAAACATGGGCCAACGTATAAGATACAATGTAATATTGAACAAATGTACTAAACTACTTCCTTTGTGTGCACTCAAACAGTTAAGGATGTTCGATGAGGACAAGAAGTGAGGACTGAGTGAGAGCCAGGTCTTCACAATAATCCTCAAGGTCAAGGTGGCATTCCTGAAGGAACTAGAATTGAAAAGAGAAAGGCTTGGAGAAAACTTGGGAATAATAAATCCCAAGGTATAACCCAAAATCAAACCCACTGCCGTTGAGTCAATTCCAACTTCTAGTGACCCTACAGGACAAAGTTGAACTTCCCCAAAGGGTTTCCAAGGCTGTAATCTTTACGGAAGCCCACTGCCGCATCTTTCTCCCACGGAACAGCTGGTGAGCTTGAACCACCAACCTTCCGGTTAGCAGCCAAGTGCTTAACTGTTGCGCCACCAGGGCTCCTTCAAATCGCAGGGTATAGGTGATATTAAATCAGCAAGAAGTAGGGGATGAGCTCAGGAGTAGAAAAGTGAGGCATGGAGCGGTCGAGGTGGTTGAGGCCAGCCTGGTGAGACCTCCTGCAACAACTTCCCAGGCCTAGAGACGGGCCCATGAGAAGGAGGTGGTGACTGCAGCTTTGGGAGGGGTGGTAGAAATGGAGGCAGGGCTGGTTGCTTGGACAGAGAGGCCTACACGTCTTTCTGTGAAATTCAAGGTCAGGGTGCACTTGTGACCCAGGACTCCTGGTTGGCACAATGGTTAAGTGTTTGGCTGTTAACCGAAAAGTCAGCAGTTCAAACCCACCAGTATCTCCTTGAAGCCCTGGTGGCTCAGTGGTTAAGACCTATGGCTGCTAACCACAAGGTTGGCGGTTCAAATCCACAAGGTTGGTGGTTCAAATCACCAGCCCTCCTTGGAAACTCTGTGGGGCAGTTCTGTTCTGTAGGTCGCTTTGAAGTTCTGTATCTGTGTTTCTGACATGGTAGCCACTTGCCACGTAGAGCTACGGAGTACTCGAAATGTGGCTAGTCTGAACTGAGATGTGCTATGTACACCTGTGCTACGTACACTCATTTTTAAAATACACACTGGGTGTTGAACACTTAATATGAACAAAAGAATGTACAATATCTCAATTATTTTTATATTGATTAAAAAGGGGTCCCTCGGTGGTGCAAAGGGTTAAGTGTTCAACTGCTAATCAAAAGGTTGGCTGTTCAAATCCATCCAGAGGCACCTTGGAAGAAAGGCTTGGTGATCTCCTTTCAAAAGGTCACAGCCTTGAAAACCCTACGGAGCAGATCTACTCTGCACACATGCGGTTGCCATAAGTCAGAATCGACTTGACAGCAGCTAACAACAACGTGTTAAAGTGTTTATATTTTGGATATGTTGGGTTAAATAAGATACCTTATTAAAATTAATTTCACTTGTTTTTACTTTTTTAAAAAAATACAATATTAGAAAATTGTAAATGACATACGTAGTTCACATATTTCTATTGGACAGTGCTATTCTAGAACTTGTAATTTTTCCTTTAATTTGAGGTCATTTTGATGCCAAAGGCACCAGAAGCACAGAATTTTAGACCTGGAAGGAACTTGAGAGTTTATCCAGGCCAGTGGTTTTCCAAGCGTGTTAGGATGAGCCAGAGGGAAGAGGTAGTAATGCAACTGGGGGCAGAGGAATTGAACTGGGAGTAGGGATGATATAGAGAGAGAGAAAGAGAGAGAGAGAGAGAGAGAGACCCTGGGTGGTGCAGATGATTAAGGGCTCTGCTACTAACTGAAAAGTTGGCAGTTCGAATGCACCCAGAGGCACTTTGGAATAAAGGCCTGGTGATCTACTTCTGAAAGATCACAGCCGTTGAAAATCCTACGGAGTGCTGTTCTACTCTGACACACACGTGGGGTCACCATGAGTCAGAATCAACTCAATTGGTAAATGGATTGGTGTATATATGTGTATGTATATGTATGTGTATATATGTGTATATATGTGTATATATGCGTATATATGTATATATATACATGGAAGACAATCATAATTACAAAGAGTGCTGACAGATAAAACATACAAGTATATTATGGATTATAATGAGATGAATTACCATGAATTTATCTATAAATTATATATATATTACATATGTTATATATAGAAATTTGTATTATACATGAGAGGCCATAGTAAGGTTTCCTTTGAAGAAAGGATTCTGGTTATGTTGTTTTGTTTTGAATCCTGACCAATCCTTTAGAGGCAATTTGAGGCCCAGAGAGTGGAAGTGGCATGGCCAAAGCCACGCTTGACCCCAGGACTTGGCCTCAGAGCCCTCTTCAAAGCTGGGCCTGTCTTTGCTGACCACACGGAGACACTGACTGGGCTGGGTGATTAATGAGCATGCTCCCTCCACTGAGAAGAGCAGATCCTCTTTCCAGGCAGTTAGCCTCTTCCTCCCCCTCCCCCCGCTCATCTTCTGTGACCTCACAAGCCCCACTATCCCCTGTCAGAAGAGGGACCTGCTTAGCCCCATGGGTGTGGACTATGGACCCAAACCTATTTTCTTTACGAAAATAACAAAAACTAACTCCCTGGCAGTAGGTCTCCAGCGACACCTTCCTCTGTGATGGATGCCCTATTATTATTATATTATCATGTGTTGCTACTTCAAAGCCTGTTAACATTTTTCCCCTTTGCCAAGCTGAGCAATCATGTTTTATCGTTAGGAAATGCAGTCAGCCCCATAGTCCCTCAACCCCAGGAGGCTGGATCTGACAGTGTTACTGAGGTATGTTGTGGGATACCAAGTTCAAAGTTACACATGAGCTCTAAGCGTCCTAAATCCTCTCAGGCCTTGTGTCTGGTCTAAGGCTAAGGGATTAATTTAACCCTCTCAACATCTCCTAGTGTGTTTAGACTGTGTGGCTTCTAGATATAATGCGTTCCTTTAGATTACCAAGTGCGCCATAATACGCCTCATTTATCTTTACATTTAAGCATTAACTGAACTCTAATTCTAAAGATCTGGAGTTTGAGAAATAGTAATGGCGAACATTTATTATTTTGCTCCGTGCCAAGCACTATTATGATTTAAATGCATGCGTTCACTGAAATCTTCACATCAATGTGACATATATTTTATTGACCTTAGTTTGAAGATGAGGGAACAGAAATACAGATGGGTTAAGTAATTTGCCCAAAGTCACACAGCTAGAGAGCCGCAGAGTCCAAAAGGGAACCCAGACAATCTGGCATCAGAACATCTGCTTATAACCTTTATGTTATTTAAGTCATTCTTTTTGTGATTTTATAAAGTGCTATCACATATCCCCCTCTGCCTCCAGACTCCCAGGGTATTTTTAATTGCCTCTTCTAGAGAATTCTCTATTTAGTCCTCTATTTTCTTCTGAACTTCTCCAAGTCCATTATGTCCTCCCATGGGCTCACTTTCATAATGACATCATTCGTATGTGGGACTGGATCACAACCTTGACTTTGTTTCCAGAATCTTCCCATACATTGCTTTAAATTGCATCCTTTTAATTGCTACTGCAAGTTGGACTGACACATTCCAAGTCCAGTCTATGACATCTCTGTTCCCAAGACCATGCTCTGCTCACCATCATAACCCTAACCCTGGAAATGGCGCATAAGTATGAGCTCAATAAGTTTCTGTTGAATGAATGAACTGATCATTTTTCTTATATATACCTGTCTTAGGAATCTATGGGGCCCTGGTGGCGCAGTGGTTAAGAGCTCAGGCTGCTAACCAAACAGTTTGAATTGACCAGTTGCTCTTTGGAAACCCTGTGGAGCAGTTCTACTCTGTCCTATAGGGCTCGCTATGAGTTGGAATTGACAGCAATGAGTTTGGTTCTGGTTATTTTGGTTATCTAGTGCTACTATAACAGAAATACCACAAGTGGATGGCTTTAACAAACATAAGTTTATTCTCTCACAGTCTAGGAGGCTAGAAGTCTGAATTCAGGGTGCCAGCTCCAGGGGAAGGTTTTCTCTCTGTCGGCTCTGACAGAAGGTCCTTGTCATGAGTGTTCCCTGGTCTAGGAACTTCTCAGAGCAGGAACCCCAGGTCCAAAGGACACATGTGCTCCTGGCTCTCCTGGCTTCGTAGTATGAGGTCTCCCCGTCTCTCTTTTATATCTCAAAAGAGATTGGCTTAAGACACAACCTAATCTTGTAGATTGAGTCCTGCCTCATTAACATAACTACCTCTAATCCTGCCTCGTTAACATCATACAGATGGAATTTACAACACAGAGGAAAATCACATCAGATGACAAAACGGTGGACAGTTACCCAATACTGGAAATCATGGCCTAGCCAAGTTGACACACATTTTGGGGGGACACAATTCAATCCATAACAATACCCTTGAACATTTTTTTTCCTAGATGCATACATACCCTAACTATTCTGAGAACTTTCTAGCTACTAATCTCGCCTTCTGCAATACCTGGAAATTTAGGGATCTCCGAACTCCCTAAATTCAATTGTGCTTCTGATTATTTGTGCAGATGTTAGCCAAACATCTATCTCTTGGGAACTCCATTGCTTACACATTACTGTTTTCTTTTTTTTTCCACCATTTTCTCACAGTTAAACAATTTACTGAAATATTTTTCTCATTGTAATCCATCTCATTAGAATCCATACCTTACTTGTATTTTTCTTTTTAATCTGTCAGCACTCTTTGCAGTTACGATTACATGCTTAGGATCCTAAGTCTTCCATGCTTAGGATTTCCAACTTGTATACTGAGTTTCAGCAGAGTTAAGGCATCTTTTCTCTTTCAACATCTTCCCTTTTATAGCACTCAAAGACATGCATTTCCTTGTGTTGATCTCCCTGACATTCAGCTTGTCTAGTATTTCTTTTCTAGCATGTGACTGGTGCCAATAAATAGCTTTTTTCAGGAAGAGGCATTTCATCAAGGACCTGTGCCTTAACGGTCAAGGAGCTCTCCATCTTCCTGGGAGTTAGGCAACGTGATCTGAAAGGAAATGTGGCTCCCAGTTTGGGCTACACGGGAAGCAGCAAACTGAGATGTCCTGCTTCAAGGGCTCTGTGTAGGCAGCTTTCTGGATTTTCCACTCAGGAGGATTGCTTGGTGTTGCCCCTGGTTGATGTCATGGATAAACCAACCACTTTAGAATCACACTCTTGGCCGGAATGAGCCAAGAACGTACAACTGTGTGGATGAGTCCCTTTCAGAACAAATGTAAGTGCCCACTGTGTGCTGAGTACTGAGGCCACAGTACCACCCCTGGCACATGGTAGGTGCTCAAGTCAATTCAAATCAAGTCAGGGCAAGTGAAGTCATTCAACAAGTAACAGAAAAAAACCCTACTGGAATTAACTAAAATTTTAGTTCAAGTAGAAACCTTGGAGAAAGAGGAAATGTTGCTAAAGCCACAAACTTCCAGTTCACACACATTTACAGTTTAAAGAAGATAAGTAGATTGGTTCGTAAAGTAGCCAAATTGAGAGCCAAGGTATGTTTCATGAATCTACAGGATGTAGCAGGTGTCGATGACCAAGCAACCGTGTCATCTTTCTATAGAGACACACTGAGACGTGATTCACAGGGAATTCTTAGCCAGCTTTGTGCTTCATCTTATAATATCTATTCCCAGGAACTAGAAAAACTGATACAATTCTATAAGCTGCCATTCTGAACTTTAAATCGGATTAGTAACAGCACCCAATCCAATGAAGTATTTTCTCTACATTCTGCACAGAAAATAGATTTTACTTCCCTTTTCAACATGTAGTCCCAGCCCTCATGTACCACATAGCTCCAGTGTATGGACTACGAAGTTAAAGACTCAAGACAATTTACTTGTCAAGATGGCCTAGGTTGCGAAGGTTGCATCTAGCAATTGTGATTGCTTTCCCTAAAGGGCAAGATTTTCCTTTCTCACTTCCCATCCTCCAATCATCAAAATTATTTGTGGGAGGATGGAAGAATGGAAAGAGTGGCAAAAGGCAGGCAGACAACACGTAGACTGGGACTGCTATTTTTTTGTTTTTAATTTGCTGATTGCATGTTTTGACTACAAGGTTGGCAACGGTGGGTGTGAGCAGAGAGAGGAGCAGGGAATGGGCAAGTAGAGGACATGTTGCCAGTTCCAGGAATTTCCAACTTCACAGGCTCAATAGACTAAAATAAGATCTGGCCACAGAGAGGGGTTGTCGAATGCTTTGCAGCCAAAACATGCGGTATCATTGAGCTCAACCTAGCTGTCTGCAGCAGACCCTGGGCACAGGCACCTGGGATGGAAAGGAGTAGACAGGGCCCCCAGTCCTGGTGCATCTATGTCTACAAGGGGTGACACAGGGGGTTCAAAGGTGAAGGAAGCCAGACCCTGCCCTTTGGGAAAGCTGGGGCCAAGAGCATGCACAGAGCACTATTCAAACCTAGGAAAACCCTAAAGACAAGTGTCTTGTATCCCATATGTCCTTGTTTCCTAATGCTGATGTAACACAAACACCACAAGGGGGTGTCTTTGAGGAACAAAAATTTATTGTCTCACGGTTTTGGAGACTAAGAGTCCAAGTCACGGTCTCTGCCGTATCAGTTCCTTCCTTGTTGGTAGCCAAAGGCACTCCTTGGTTCCTTGGTGTGCCTTGTAGAGGATCCTCACATGGCATTTGTCTTCTCCAGTATGTGTGTCTCTGCGTCCATTCTGATCTCTTTATAACTCAGAAGTGATTAGGTTTAGGATCCACCCTACACTGGCATGACTTCAACTGACTGATTACTTTCCATTAGATTGCATTATAGAAGGTGATTATGTTACCTTAGGTTACACCCACAGGTATAGGGGTTGGAATTCCAACACACATTTTGGAGAGACACAATTCAATCCATAATTCCATAGTTTGGGAGCAAATTGTGCCTATTTTCTGTGAGGATGCAGAGCTTCTCGCTTTGTGTGTTTAAGCTACCATGATCTCCATCCTCCCCTTTGGTGGACAGGGCGGAGTGCAGCCTGGGAAATGAGCTTTATATCAAGGGTCAACCCATCTCCATTCCTGTCCTACTTTACTAAAGACTCCTTGAACTGGGACATCTTCATTTCTGAGTACCTTAGTGTCCAAAGAGAGTTTAAAGCTACTCTGAGAGAGTGATGAGGATTCACCTGATAAATCTAAGAATTATTGATGAGAAAGGAAAGCAAATTTTTCCCCTAGAGTTAATTGTGGGAAAGTAGACAATCCCAGTGAGGCTTCTGATTTTGGGTTTCTAACAGTCTAGAGACTGGAGAGATAAAAATAAAACTGAGCTATGTTTCTGAACCTCTGATTTGTGTCTATTCAGCCTGAAGGAAGAAAGATGTGAACATTTTTGCTTTCCCCCAAATGCATATTTAATCTTTATCTAAACATCCTGAATTTGGAGCCCGTCAGGAGTTTCCATAGTAAGTACAGATTGCTTTCCCGATGTTACAGCATGCGTTTAGAAAGCCGTTTGAAACCCCAGAATTACTAGGCACACCTTGCTGCAGTTTTTTATTTTTTGTTACTTCTGTCTTCCCAGGTTAGTTGACATGTAGTTGAATTATTAGAAAATCTCAGCATAAGGGCCTAAGGAGTTGATTTCTCAAAATGAAGAGGTTGTAGTTCACAAAAGAATCCTGAAGACAGAATTTCCTCCATCTTTTGCAGCTGCCTACCTTGTGTTTTAGGTTATACTTTCTTTTTCAGGACTCTTGGCCATGAATATACAACACTGGGCTGCTGCTGAGCCCTGGTTGCCTAGTGGTTAAGAGCTCAGCTGCTAACCAGAAGGTCGGCAGTTCAAATTCACCAGCTACTCCTTGGAAACCCTATAGGGCGGTTCTACTCTGTCCTGTAGGGTCACTATGAGTCGGAACCAACTTGACGGCATCTAACGACAACAACAACAGGCTTCTTCCAGGGAGCTGTGGTTGTTCAGTGGTAGAATTCTCCCCTATCATGTAGCAGACCCGAGTTCAAGTCCCAGCCAAGGTGCAGCCACCACCTGTCTGTCAGTGGTGGCTTGTGTGTTTCTCTGATGCTGAACAGGTTTCAGCGGATCTTCCAGACTAAGACACACTAGGAAGAGAGATCTGGCAATCTGCCGAAAATCAGCCAGTGAAAACCCTGTAGATGACAACAGCCTGGTCACTAACCAATCATGGGGACGGTGCAGGACCTGACAGTGTTTCGTTCGGTTGTGCTCATGTGAGTCGGGCTGACTCCACAGCAGCGAACAACAATAGAACATCAACAGGCTTCACCCTCCCTGTTTTCTAGTAGACTAGAAGGTCACTGCCCGTCATCTATACCAGTGCTTCTCCGAGTTAAGTGCAGACAAACCACCTGGGGATCTTATCGCCTGGAGATCTTATTAAAATGCTGATTCTGATTTAGAGGTCTGGGTTGTAGCTACATTTCCTACATACTTTCAGGTCATTTCGATGCAGCTGGTCTGCGAACCATACTTGGTATCTCAGCCAATATGATCCAATTTGGTAGCAACTAGCCACAAGCAGCTATTGAGTACTTGAATTGTGGCTCATCAGAATTAAAATAGACTAAGAATAAAATAGTACTAGATATTGAAGAATCAGTAGGAAAAAAAGCATATAATATATCTCATTAATAATTGTATATCAATTACAAGGAAGCCTGGTGAAGGAAAAGGTTAAGTGCTCGGCTATTAACAGAAAGGTCTGTGGTTCGAACCCACCCAGCAACTCTACAGAAGAAAAGATCTGGTAATCTGCTTCCATAAAGATTCTCCCAAAACCCCAAACCCACTATAGTGGGTTAAGAGCTCGGCTGCTAACCAAAAGTTTGGCAGTTCGAATCCACCAGCTGCTCCTTGGAAACCCAATGGCGCAGTTCTACTAGGGTTGCTATATGCTGATGATCTACCTGTACTTCCAGTCCAGACTCTCCTCAGCTCCTAATCTACACTTGCACCTCTCAAAGTGTTGTCCACAGACCCTTGAGGGTCCACAAACTCTCTGTTAGTGGTCGGAATCCAGAGAAGGAGCTTGTGTCAGAATGCAAATGAACAATGGTACTAACCACACTGTTTGTCGATCCATACAATTCTACTGACATTTCAACTTCTAACCAAACTGAACTCGTTTCCTTACCTCCTAAACTTGCTCTTGTTCCTTTACCCTCTTCCTTGATGAGTTGGTGTTACCCCTCTTCAGGTCTCCAAGCCAGAGACATGGGAGAGGGGAGTCGATCCTCTATTTCCTCCTTCCCTCCCTTGTCCAGTCATTCTCCAGCCTGGTTGGCAGCTCTCCAAAACAGTTCTCAAGTCTACCCTCTTCTCTCCATTTTCATTATCACCAATCTAGTCTACGCCACTATGAAATCTTACTTGGCTATCGCCCCAAGCCCTGGGCCCTAATTTCATTCTCAATCCATCCTTCACACTGCTGTCCCAGTGAGCTGTCACAAGCCCATATCTGTACACTGCACTCACCTAATCAACCCTTCAATGGTCCCTCATAGTCCACGCACTCACCTTGGAATGGCTCCCAGTCCACTCCTCATGGGCCCGGCATTCTGAACTACTGGCGTTTGTCCTCTCTTTGGGTTTTCACTCATGTTGCTCCCATCACATGTAATTATTGGTTTACATTTCTGTCACCTCAGCTCCTTACCCCTAAGGAAGGGTAGAATCTTAGACTTTGTAACCCCAACACACAGCACAGTGCCTGGAAAATAGTCGGTACCCAATAAACATTTGTTGAATAAATAAATGAAGTAAAAGCAGAAAGGGATGAGTAACTTAGTAGCTGACCCCATCCTGAGCAGAGCTGATGAAAGTGAGGTCCTTAAAAAGTGCCTGGTTATGGTCAAGGATGGAAAACCTGGTGGTGTAGTGGTTAAGAGCTATGGCTGCTAACCAAAAGGTCAGCAGTTCAAATCTACCGGGTGCTCCTTGGAAACTCTGTGGGGCGGTTCTACTCTGTCCTATAAGGTCACTATGAGTTAGAATGGACTCAGTGGCAGAGGGTTTGGTTTTGGTTTTTTTATGGTCAAGGACATCACAGAACCTGGAGCTGAACTAAAACTGTAGATGGAGAGGCACAGAACATCAGCAACAGGGAGAGGTTGTATTGGTTGGAAGCCAGGCAAGATCACTATAGAAATGCGTCCATTGCCTGTGGCTTCTTTCACTGCATCTGGAACAATCATGAAAGTTCTGGATTATGTCAAAAGCAGCAGTGGTTGAGACCATCTTCTAAATGGGAGCCCCACCACCACCCATGTACCCTGCTGCTCTGTCACTTGGCTTCTCTGGTGTTCTCTCTTCCAGCCCTAATATCCAGCCCTGTTATGGATGAATTGTGTCCCCTAAAATAATGTGTTAGAATCCTAACCCCCATACCTGTGAATGTAATCCCATTTGGGAATAGGGTTTTCTTTGTTACGTTAATGAGGCCCTATCAGGGCAGCGGAGCCCTGGTGGCACAGTGCTTAAGAGCTAGGCTACTAACCAAAAAGTCAGGGGTTTGAATCCACCAGCTGCTCCTTGGAAATCCTGTGGGGCACTTCTGCTGTGTCCTGGAGGGTCGCTATGAGTCAGAATTGACTTGGTGGCACTGGGTTTTTTGGTCTGGTATCAGTGCAGGGTATATCTTAAACCTGATCTATTCTGAAGTATAAAAAGAGCGGATTAGACACAGAAACAAGTACAAATGGGGCTGGGGGGTGGGGATAGACGCCATGTGAAGACCGCCAAGGAATCTGGGAACAATGGAACTGCAGAAGCTGAAAGAGACAAGAGCCTTCCCCTAGAGCTGGTGCCCTGAACGTGGACTTCTAGCCTCCTGAACTGTGAGAAAATACATTTTTGTTCTTTAAAGGCACCTATGTGCGATAGTTCTGTTACAGCAGTAGTAGATAACTAAGACCAGTCCGCTCCCCACCCCCACCAACACCGCCACCATTTTGGCTCCGGCTCTCAGCTTGGGCCTGTTTACTTACTATCGCATCTGTATTTTTGCATCCCTGTAAGATATGCATGTATATGACTTGCAGAATCTGGCCACAGATTCCAAACATAGCAAAAGAGGGTAAGAAGAATGCAGGTCTGCTATTCCACCCTGGTCTTCAGGACTCCCCTGACGAGGTTGTCACTTTATGATAAGGTAGCTTGGACGGGGAAGGGGGGCTGCGGAAACCAGCACAACCATTTGGGGCCAAATAATAGATGATGCTGGAAACTCCCGTCTTGATTTGGCTCAAGGGCCACAGCTATATTTGGCTGGCCCCTGATTGACATAATTATTATTGCCAGAAAATAATTTTAGAAAGAACTGAAAAGGAGGACATGGGTGATTAAAGTCCTAATAATAATGTTTCTAAAAGTCTGGGTTAATGAATCTGTAACTTGGGTAAAAGAATAGAGGCCTCAGGTGTTCAGGGATTACTACCCGGAGCTGAGTTAGGAAAAAAAAAAAAAAAAATTCTGTTGGGGAGTCAAGTAGGGCAGGGATAGATCACATGTCTCTAAGAAATCTTGGGGAAATAGGGAGAAACATGGCTCATTTGGAGCCCCGACGGCACAGTGGTTAAGAGCTCGGCTGTAACCAAAAGGTCGGCAGTTCAAATCCACCAGCCACTCTCTGGAAACTCTGTGGAGTAGTTCTACTGTGTCCTCTAGGGTTGCTATGAGTCGAAATTGGCTCAAGGACAATGGGTTTGGTCTTTTGGTTTAGTGGCTCATTTTACACTGAAAAGTCATCTAAAAAAACTATGAGTAAAATAAAGTTTCACAAAGCAGATAAGTCGTTAAATTCCCTCACCGAGACTCCCTGTGTGCAACGCCCGATACTAATTCCTTTGGAAGACTCCCATAGGTGGGGGCAGGGCTGCTGTGGGCCCTGGCACAGGCAGCCTGGCCCATCACAGTCAGCCTCTCTTCTGATGGGGCCAGTGCGCGTGCTAATTGGTCAATGCCCTAGCAGTTGTTAAATATTTTGAATATCACCCTTGGATATAAGACAAACTTTCTGTCCCAAAATAGCTTATACAGTTTAGAAGATGAGATATGCCCACAAATAGTCACGGTTCAATGCTGGGTCATAACAATGGCTCCAAGCGTGTTCCACGTTGTCACTTGCAAGGTGTTTTCACATCCTTTATTGCATTTGAACTTCACAACAACTCCGTGGTGCATGTTCCCATTCTCCTTTTGCAGATGAAAAAAGCATGAAGTTCAAGCGGTGAGGGCAGTAGGAGCCACCTTCCACATTTCATACAGCAAAGAAACTGCCCTGACTTTTCCACATCTGATTTTCCCTTCAGACCTCATCCCACAGCACACTCAGCCTCCCCGTTTAAAGCAGCATATTCACGAAAGCAAATAATTGTGTATTTTACTATTTCATTTTTGATTGCTAAATACACTTGTGGATTAGCCTTGTAGCTCTGTCATGCTGATAAAACCAGTTGCCATCCAGTCGATTCCAACTACTGGCAACCCTATGTGTGTTAGAGTAGAACTCTGCTCCACAGGGTTTTCAATGACTGATTTTTTGTAAGTACATTGCCAGGCCTTTCTTCTGAGGCACATACGGGTGGACTCAAACCTCCAACCTTTTGGTTAGCAGTGAGCAAATTAACCGTTTGCACCAACCAGGGTGAAGAAAGCCTCATCCTGAGAAACAGGCTGTCATAAAACTCAGGTCGTGAAAGCTGGGGAGCATGAACTCACCTTTGGGTCCTCTCCTGGGCAGTCACATGGAAAACCAACTAGCAAAACAGCACAAAACAAAACAGCAAGGGCAATAAGGGAGCTGACTGCAGAGGAAAGAACAAAGACAGACAAACATGCAAGCAAACAAAGAAAAGCTTTAAAATTTAAAAAGTGCCCAGGATTGGTCTCCGATGGAGACTGGAGAAATCGCGAAGAGCATGGCCCCCAGATGCCATTTTAACTCAGTACTGAAGTCACTCCTGTGGTTCACCCTTCAGCCAAAGCTTAGACAGGCCCAGAAAACAAACAAGAACACACGTAGTTCAACCGGGTGTACGACACTAAATGGGCCCAGGAGCAAGGACAAGAAGGCGGGAGGGGACAGGAAAGCTGGATGAATGGAAATGGGGAACCCAAGGTCGAGAAGGGGAGAGTGTTGGCAAGTTGCGGGGTTGGCAACCAATGTCACAAAACGGTACGTGTATTAATTGTTTAATAGGAAATGAATTTGCTCTGTAAACCTTCATATAAAGCACAATTAAAAAAAAAAAATGTCCAGTGACCTGGAGCCAGACCCCCACTCCACAACAAGTCTAAGTGTGTCACCATATTTCGGCACAGAACAATAATGAGTGTTCCTGATAATGTCCCTAAGTAAAATAGGTTAGAAGCTGATGAAAGTGTTGTTGACGTTTGCAGAATCAGGTTGGGTTATCTGGAATTCATTCACTTGGAGCACCACGTTCTCCAAGGCACCCAGAAACACGTGCAGCTTCTCTTGCAGTACCTCAAGCCTGTACGTAAAGCGTGCCCTCCCCACCAGCTGAGGAGGCACCAGGAGGAAGCACCTACACAAGACGATGCCCATAATCTAGGTAACAAGTTGTCCCATGCTCCTGCTATAGGAGGATGCCTAGATCAGGCTCTCAGACCTGGGATCCTTCGGCTGACTCTGTGGCTTGTCCTCTGTGTCTGGCATGCATGTTAGCCATGCTCCATCCACACTAATTGCCTAGAACGACTTCCTATGAAACCTTGTTATTGCTGGTTGCCGTTGAGTCAATTCCGACTCACGGCGACCGCACGTGTGCAGAACAGAACTGCTTATAGAGTTTTCAAGGCTGTGACCTTTTGGAAACAGATTGCCAGGCCTTTCTTCCCAGGTGCCTCTTAGATCCAAACTGCCAACTTTTCAGCTAGTAGTCAAGTGCCGAACCGTTTGTACCACCCGGGGGCTCAATGAGACGTAGTTTTTTTTCAAGAAGTACAGGAAACTAAAATATGTTTTGTGTTATTTTATTCTCAAAATAAATGTCTTTATATTTCTGAACTTCTGTAACAGTGAAAGCAGCTTTGACATGAGAGACATCTTACATTAAAGACAAAATGAGTTCATAAAATATAATGATAGAAAGTCACTGTCCGAATAGGAAGGGGATTTAGAAACTGTTGAGTTCACTACCTCTTTTTCAGGAAAGAAATATGGAAGTTACAAAAGAGAAATGACTCGTTCCAGGTCATATGAAATGTTAATTACAAAATCAAAACTACAGATGTTAATTTCTGTATTACTAGACATTTCTTATTTAATGTGCTTTTCATGTTTGGAATAACTTGACTATCAAAAGGCCCGTGGATCTAGTAACTTCGCTAGGTAGTACAGCTTCAGTCACAGAAATTGGGCCACCTTATTAGTCCCTGCTCACTCGAACATCCTGCTCTCTCTTGGAGGTGAATTTCTGAAAAGTTGGGCATAAATATGCTTTGATTATTTGAATTCCATTTTGCACGTACTCAGGGATGTCTCCCTGGCACATCTAAATGGACTCCAGAATAAACATCTTGGAAAAGCAAAGAAGCTTGTTGCAGTGAATGTTTACTGCCTGCTTTTTTTTTTTTTTTGACAGCTCTAACTGTGCTTATCCTCAAGGCTGGCATACTCATATTGCCATTGTCATCTTGTGAGTTTTGGTCACTAATTAATTCACTTTGCTACGAGAGGTGTACAAATTAAACCTCCACAAGGGCAGGAGCGTTTGCCGATTTTGTTCAATCGTGAATGCCTAGTTCTTAGACTAGAACCTGAGACAAAGGAAGGGCACAATAAATATCTGTTGACTGAATAGATGAATTGAGTTTCTAAAGGGAATGCCTGGCCCTAGCTCACAGCCCCCACCTTCACAGGGGCTTCTTGTCACTGGGACTGCTTCCTGGGAGGACCGTGTCTGCCCACCTGCAAACCATTGCTCCCGGCTGTGCAGACGCAGGCGCCATCTTAAGCACCATCACTAAGATAGCCTGGGCTTTGCCCATATCTCCTCCTGGACCCTGAGCAGCCAGCCCTGCCAGCCCAGTGGGGTCAGATCCCTGCTGCTGAGGCCACCTACCTTCCAGAGCTGCCCTTTTTGGAGTGTGTCTTCCTTCTGTTGGAAGCCACCCTACTTAGCCTCTCGCTCGTTGGAGTTTTCTTGACCTCTTTTTGTGGCGTAAACCTCCCCCATCCATGCTGAGGAGTCTGAGCACCACTGCCACAGCGTCGGGCCCTCTGGCTCTCCTGCTAGCACCCTGGTGCCCTCCTGCCCCCTAGAGAATGGAGTGGAGGCCGCCACAGCTGCCCTCTTTCTGGACAGGTACAGCTTATAGTTTCCTGTGAGCCCTGTTAATGTGGACACGGCCTGGGGTGAAGGGCATCTCCAGGCTATAGGGCATGTATCACAATTCACTTGGAGACAAGGTAGTATAATGGCTAAAAGCTTGGAATCAACAGACCTGAAGTCAAGTCTGGCAATTTCTACTTGTTGCGTAAGCTTGGACAAGTTGGTTAGTTTCCCTAAAACTCAGTTTTCTTATTTGTAAAAAAGGGAAACTAATAGAACTTACCTCATCGGGTGAAAGTGAAAATTAATGTGAAAAGTTGTTCAATGCCTGGTACATACGATAAATGCTTGATAAATTTTTATATGCATGAGAGGAAAAAATAAATGATGAGGTATTTTCAGAGGATGGCAGTGCAAATTGGAGAAGTCAAGTGAGGGTCACATACTCCATTTAAGAAGCAAAAAGACTCTGAGGAAAAGAAGAAGGATGGAGTTGGGCCAGAGGAAAGGTAGGCAAAGGGAGGATAGAGAGTGACTCAACAGCTTTGGAGGGAGGGAGAAGGAGGGATTGAAGACAGAAGAGGAAGAGGTGAAGGAAGAGTAAGAGGAGGAAGATATATTCGCTTCTAAGAAAAGAGGGCAGTGGTAGCTCAGGGGTAGAATTCTCGCCTTCCAGGTGGAAGCCTTGGGTTTGATTCCCAGCCAGCGCGCTCCCATGCAACCTGTCTGTCAGTGGAAGCTAGCTATGATGCTGAACAGGTAGACTAAGCCAGACTGGCAAGAAAGGCCTGGCAATCTACTTCTGAAAAATCAGCCAATGGAAGTCCATATTCAATGGCAGCTAACAATGACACAACAAGGAAATAGAACTCTGGGGAAGAGCCTCGATGTTTGAAGGGACTTCGCTGAGCAGCTCTTTGCTCCCACAGCTACCAGACTGGGGTACAAGCCCTCAAGACTATGAGAATGTATAGCCTTCCTCTAACTTTATATTTTTTGCTCATTTAATGTTGTACTACTAAACCATAAACTCTGCGTGAATAACAACTTTACCTGTTTTGTTCATTCATGTATCCCAATGTCTGAATAACCCCCAGGCTGGGGAGTCGTACCATTTTCTCACAAAGCTTGAGTTTGTACTCACTCAGACTTATAAATGATTACTAAGGCAGTGCACGTGGTTACTTCCCTTCCTCGCTGCTCTCGTCTGAACAAACAACGACAAAAAGAAAAGCGGAACCTTAACATCAGTTCACTGGGTTTTAGCCTCTGGTTCATGTACTCACCATTCATTCAATGAGTGTGCCTGGCTCCGTGAGGGAAAACGGTTACGAGGAAGACAGGCTCTGACTTTGACCTGTTTTACAAGTTTAAGTCACTCTTTTGTACCCGCAGTGATATGTGTCTCACCAAGGGGCTCCCTGGGTAGACAAATGTCCTGCGGAGAGACCCACTTTCTGCCCCAGCCCAGCTCAGGCTCCCGGCTGGCTGCTGCATCCACCTGCCTCTAGCTCCCAGCTCAGTTCTGACCACACGTAGGAGGTCCAGCTAGGAGGTACTGTACCCCGATGCGTGTGCCGGCCAGTCTTCCGTGCTGCTCAGAATGTGGCTCTGGGTCTCACCACCCAGCCCTTTCCCCACTCAGGCTGCAGCTCTTCTAACTCCTGAGTCCCTGCTCTGTTAACTTCCCATTCTCTCCTTGGACTAGACCTTGCTTTCCTCTTGACAACAATACCAAGAAAAATAATATCTCTGAGCACTTACAGAGTGCCAGGCGCGGTGTGAAATGCCTGCATTGCCTCGTTCAGTCTTCACAAGACTCCTGTGAGGGATTAGAATGGTTTATTTCCATTTTACAGATTAGGAAACTGAGGTTAAGAGGAGTTAAATGACTCAGTCAACCCCACCCAGCCAGGAAATTGTACAAAGCTAGTCCTCAAACCCAGATCATTATTCTCCCTACTTCTTATATTATTTCCCTCCAACCACTCCCCTTACAGAATTCTTTAAAAGAGCAAAACCTGAACCCGTCATTCTCTTGCTTAAGAAACTTCATTGCCATCTCTCTGCCTTTTGAGTAAAACCCACTCTTTTCTGTATTCTGCAAGGTAGACCCTGTGGGGTCTGGCCGCACCTCACTCCTTAGTCTCTACTCATAACCCTCTCTCCTTCTGTTACTAAACTCCAGACACATAGGTTCCTGGAGGAGGCCAAGTTCATGCTAGCCTTAGCTGCATCCTAGATACATCCTCAGCACATTGGGGCATGCTGCTTCTTTGCATATCTGGTCCCTTCTCTTCCTTCATATCTGACCCTAAATTCCACTTCCCTAGGGATTGTTCTAAATTGGGTCCCCCTCTCAGTCTATGTCACAACACCCTGTTGACTATCTTCATGGCAAATGACACTTGGAAATTAATTACTTGTTTGTTTACTTGTTGATAATCTGCATTTTTTCTTTCTACTTGAATGGGTTTTTGATGAGGGTATGAGAGCAGCAACTGCACTTCATTTGCTGTTGAACGCTCAGCCATTTATATATGCGGGTGCTCAGCAAATATTTGGTGAACGAATGATTGAATGGTCTCTCTAACTCAGAGGCAGATTTACCATGGAGCCAAAAAATTTAAACTTCAGGGCCCCTCATTTGCTAAGGGTCCTAGCAATGTGTCCACACTGGTCACATATTTTTGAAAAAAATGGAAAAGTGAGATATGTTTATTACAGTTGTTTAAAACCACTGGATATTTTGTGTGGCTCTTTGATGCTTCCCTGTAAAGTTAAGTTGCTACTAGCAATTCCAATGTAGGTGGTTTCCAGGAATATTCCCACTGCCCGCTCTGTGGACCAATTGTTATTGTAGAACAAAGGGGTAGGGTCATGACATCAGAAGTATATAGGATGTAGAGGGGAAATAAAGTTTGAAATATATGATATCAGATGCTAGTCTGTGAAAAGTTCATCAAAATCTTAGTTTACTTATAAAAGAATCTCAAAAGAGGTTTTCTCAAACTGATAACAATCCTAAAAGTATACTTGACATTGCCAATAATGAGTAATGAACTAAAAGAAACTTCTCTAAACTCTCTTTAGTGGGGACGGGTTACCTAATAGTCAAGGTAAGCATGGTGCTTACTTTGCTTACCAGATCATTTGTAGTGAAATTGTTCACTACAGATTAGTAAGTAAGCACAAGTAAGCCCTTGCTTACCTCATTTACTGGGTCAGCCACCCCTGTCAGGGATTATAAATTTGGAAAGAGGTGCTCGGGAAGGTGCTGTGGGGTTGGGAGAGACAGATACCAGCCATACCTAGAAGCAGAGTCTTCAATGTGGTGAAAAAAAATGTGGAAGTGTTCACTACAGATGATCTGGTAAGCAAGGTAAGCACCATGCTTACTTTGCCTATTGGATAACCCATCTTTGATCACTAGTTAAAAAACAAAAAACACAGCATCCTGTAATTGTGGATATATGACATCATGCAGTGTCAAAACCCACAGAACTTTACAGCACAAAGAGCGAGACTTAATATGTGCAAATTAAAATAAATAAATAAATTAGGAGGTCAGGAGATTCTAGGATAGAATTGAGAATCTAACAAAACAATCTAACTGTATTACAAATGTATGAAACAACCTTGTGGAAGGGGGTGGAAGGAAAAAGGTGTTGACCTAGGCAACTTTGGAAATGAGTGGAGTCTGTAAGACTAAAGGCAAGAGAAACTGCACATACACCATATACACTTTTCCCTAGTTGATAAAATTGTTTCCCACGGGGATAAGGTTTAACAATTCTTATGCCGTTACGAATATATACTGGAACTGAACAATAAAGTACATGGATGGTAGATGGTGGCCATATTTCTCACTATTGGAGTGGGAGATCGCAGATAAACAAGGGGAGGAGACCAACACGATCCATGAGATAATGGATTAGGGTTGAAGACTTCAGTATGAATTTATGCTTAGTTTAATATAGATATAGGTGGTTACATATAAAAAAATGTAAATATATATGTATACACATTAGTATACACATTATATTTCCTTGCTGTGTCAGCTGAGGGAGTCTAGAAGCAAGGACACCCCAAAAGCAACAAGCACACCTAATGCCCAGATCTTGGTTTCTAATACCGTTCTCCAAGAAAAGGAACCAGGGCTTCTTGGAGAAATGGCTGATTCTAGGGCTGGGGCAAGGGATATACAAGATGAGTCTGGAGCATTTTGTAGTGCCAGCAAGTAAGGAAGTGCTTAAAAACAAAAGACAATGACGGGGTATGTCAAAGGGACATAGGAGCAAACTGAAACGGCTCCCAATGGCCACAGCTGGAACAATTTGAGCAACAAAATAAAGTAGTATTGAATTGTAGCCCAAATTATATAAGAAATCTCCCATGATGCCATAGTGATATAAATGAATGAATGAGGGAGAAGACACAGATATCCCATGTTGAAAAGTTCTGGATAATTTCTGTAGACACTTTTTGCCCTCAAAGAACCTACTCCTTAAGTATGGGCTGCATACTTCCTTCCAAAGACTTCCTTCCAAAGAGAACAATATGGATGGGGGGCGGGGTGGGGAGAGTAACTTTATGGTGAGCAGTGTGACAAACACTAGCTCAGCCAGGTGATACATATTAGCAGGGATATGTCTTCTTGATAATGTGTACCTGTGATAAGATGTGATGAAAACGGCACTTTACTTCTATGGTCTTCATCCCTAAGATGCATAAACCCAGTCTAGTCCTGAGAAAAACATCAGACAAATCTGAATTGAGGGACTTTCTATAAAATTCCTGGCCAGTACTCCTCAAAACTGATCATCAGAAGCAAGGAAAGTGTAAGAAACTGTCACAGCCAAGAGGAGCCGAAGGAGACATGACGAATAACTGTGATGTGGTATCCTGGAAAAAAAAAAAAAAACTATGTAGTAAACTATGGAAATCTGAATGAAGTATGGACTTTAGTTAATAATAATGTATCAATATCACTTCATGTAATAAATGGTGGAAATCTGAATAAAGTATGGACTTCAGTTAATAATTGTGTATCAATATCACTTCATGTAATAAATTATGGAAATCTGAAGAAAGTATGGACTTTAGTTAATAATTGTGTATCAATATCACTTCATGTTAGCGGCCATCACGTTGGCTCCCACTCATGGTGACCTAATGGATAACAGAACGAAATATTGCCTGGTCCTGTGCTGTCTTCACGGTCGCTGGTACTCCTACTGTAGCATTTCTAATACTGTTTGGGCACTGTTACAAAGACTGTATCATTCTTCAAAACCTGTAGTGACATCAGCTCCCCCAGTTTCTAAGTCACTTCCATTCCAACTCATCCTGATCCTTCTGCGTTACCACCATCCCTTTGCAGGTAACTGTCCATGTTCTGTCCTATCCTTGTAGTACAATTTGTAAATCTGTATCTAAAGTGAATAAATACTTTGTCTTTATTCTTATATCAGGATTCTACTGTATTGTCAGAAATCAAGTCTTTCACCCAGTGTGAATTGATTTCCCTCTTCTCTGGCAATAAAATCACAATTTTCTTTAAACTTCTTGAAACCTGATTTTCAAAAACCTAGGGTTGGTGTATGTTCGTTTTTCTCAGAATTTCCCTTATAGGTCAGGACAAAGCTTAGATGGAAGGCTAATTTTTACATATTTTCCCTCACTTCAGCTCACTATCACATCTTTCTTTTCTGGACAGAATAAGGTTCTTAACAGTAGTTTTCACATATTAATTTCTCGTTCTCCTAAAAGATTAAAAAAAAATCAGAAAAATAAGAGAGAGACATTCTTCTAATAGAGTATGATTTCAGCCATGTTCTGACCATCTGGTGGATGTCTCAACCATCACCATGGCTCTTCCTGAGGCTTTTGAAGATGATCTGATACTATCCATATCCTTCACTGGGATAAGCAGTCTGTAGTATACTCCCCCAATAATATTACCTCTTACTTTTTATTTTTACCCACATAATCTCCCCCACACTTCAACATGTACATCTGCAGACTTTCACATGCTTTAATTTTTTTTAAGCCAATAATACTACTCCTCAATCTTCTTTCATTTGGTAGGAGTGTGTGTGAGCGTGTGTGTGTTGTGTGTGTGTGTGTGTCTGTGTACATATAGTGTTTCCAACATCTCCCAAAAAGAGGTAAAAAAAAAAAAAAAAGGAAGATTTATATTTACTAATATTTCAGGTGTAATAAGCAAAA
>NW_004443975.1:14078629-14137584 GCF_000243295.1 Trichechus manatus latirostris | reverse complement strand
TTGGAAGAATTTTCTGTGGTGAACTGGGATGTTGTCTCAGTTCGGTTGCTGCTGACATATCTGTTGTCTTTCAGGTGGAGGCGTTCCCTGCGGACGCTGAATTAGAGCACATGTGAAACAGATGTTTTCACTTGGGGCAGCTGGGGTGGGTGTCAATTATCAAATATTCTGCTCAAGTTATTTTTTATTTTTTTCCCCCAAACCACTACTCCCTGTGTGATTCTTGGCATGTTACTGGAGACACACACACACGAAGAGTTGGTTAATGAAACCTGTTGTTGTTAGATGCCTTCAAGTCAATTTCGTCTCATAGCAACCACATGTGACAGAGTAGAACTGCCCCATAGGGTTTTCTAGGCTGTAATCTTCAGGGGAGAAGCCCTGGGGGTACAATAGCTAAGCACTCAGCTGCTAATGGAAAGGTTGGAGGTTCAAAACCACCCCCACGCCCCCAGCAGCTCCACAGGAGAAAGACCTGGTGCTCTGCTTCCATAAAGCCTAGAAGACAATATGGAGCAGTTCTATTCTGTCGCATGGGGTCGCTGTGAGTCAGAACTGATTCCGAATTGACTCAATGGCATCTAACAACAACAATCTTTACAGGAGCAGATTGCCAGATCTTTCTCCCACATAGACAGTGGGTGGGTTCAAATAGCCAGCCTTTCAGTTAGAAGCCAAGCGCTTAAGCTTTGCACTACCAGGACTCCCTTAATTAAAATAAAGCATTGCCATCAAATCGATTCCAACTCATAGTGACCCTATAGGACAGAGCAGAACTGCCCCATAGAGTTTCCAAGGAGCACCTGGTGGATTCAAACTGCTGACCTTTTGATTAGAAGCCATAGCTCTTAACCAGTATGCCACGAGGGTTTCCGTTAATCAAAACTAGCTGTAGGGATATTATTTAAGGTTCCTGGGTGGTGCAAACTGTTTGAGCTTGACTACTACCCTAAAGGTTGGCAGTTCAAACCCACCTGGTGGTGCCAAAGAAGAAAGGCCTGACAATCTGCTTCCCTAAAGATCACAGCCAAGAAAACCCTATGGAGCAGTTCGACTCAGTAATACACTGGGTCTCCATGAGTCAGAATCAACTTGACCGCAATCGGTTTGGTTTGGTTTTTTTGGCAGGGAAATTATTTACTATTATTGAAAATAATATATCAAACTGCTTGCATTATTCAATTGTTGACTCAGCATGGTTGTGAGGACACATGAGATAGTGTATATGAAGCGCTCAGCATGGTACCTGGCACAGAGTGTGTGATCCATAAATTGTGGCTTCATCATGCACCAGGCTCCCTGCCTCTCTGCTCACTCCAGCCATGCTGCTCTTCTCTTGAGATGTCAAATGAGCCTTTGCACCTTCTCTTCTCTTTCTGGAACCCTCATCCCCCCCCCGCCCCCGTATCAGATTCCCTTTCATGTGCTCTCATAGAACAGTGACCTTTCCTTCATACGCTCATCTCAAAGTGTCTGATTCATATCTGTTTCCCCCACTGGATTATAAGCTTCATAGAAGCAGAGACAATGCCTCTTTTTGCCCACCATTGTTTTTCTCCTACAGAGACTTTGGCGTACACTAAGCTTTCAATAGTATTTGCTGAATAAATGAATTATTGCTACCATTGACAAGTGATTGTCTGTTGGTTCTCCCTGAATTTTATGTTTGATTTGGGCCAGTTCTTCTTCTTCTTTTTATTTATTTACTTATTTTTCTTTCTTTCTCTCTTTTTTTTTATTTTTATTGTGCTTTAGGTGAAAGTTTACAGCTCAAATTAGTCTCTCATTCAAAAATTTATACACATATTGTTCTGTGACATTGGTTGGAATCCCCCCAATGTGTCAGAAGTCTCTCCCCTTCCTCCCCAGGTTCCCTGTGTTCATTCATCCAGTTCCTGTCCCTTCCTGCCTTCTCTTCCTGCCATTAGACAGGAGCTGCCCCTTTGATCTCATATATTTGACTGAACTAAGAAGCACATTCCTCATGTGCATTACTGTTTGTTTTATAGGCCTATCTAATCTTTGTCTGAAAAGTGGGCTCTAGGAATGGTTTCAGTTCTGGGCCAGCAGAGCATCCAGGGGCCATAGTTTCAAGGTTCCTCCAGTCTCTATCAGACCAATAAATCTGGTCTTTTTTCGTGAATTTGAATTTTGTTCTACGTTTTTCTCCTGCGCTGTTCTGGACTCTCTGTTGTGATCCCTGTCAGAGTGGTCGGTGGTGGTAGCTGGGCACCATCTAATTCTTCTGGGTTCAGGCCGATGGAGGTTCTGGTTCATGTGGTCCATTATTCCTTTGGACCAATACCTTCCTTGTGTCTTTGGTTTTCTTCATTCTCCTTTGCTCTGGACAGGATGAGACCAATAGATGTGTCTTAGATGGCCGCTCACAAGCTTTTAAGACCCCAGACTTTACTCACCAAAGAACATTTTCTTCATGAACTATGTTATGCCAATTGACCTAGATGTCCCCTAAGACTATGATCCTTCCCCCCCAGTCCCAGCAGCTCATTCCCTCAGGGTATTTGGACGTGTCTAGGAGACTTGTCTGCCTTTGCTTTGGTCAAGTCATGCTAACATTCCTTATTTTTTGTTATCATTCCCTTTAACAAAGTTGACACTTGTCTACTATCTGGTTGGTGATTTCTCCTCCCTCTCCCTCCCCACCCTTGTAAACATCAAAGGATTTTATTTTCTGTGTGTAAACCTTTTCTTGAGTTCTTATAATAGTGGTTTCAGAAAATATTTGCCTTTTGTGACTGACTTATTTCATTCAGCATAATGACCTCCAGATTAGTCCATGTTGGGAGATGTTTCATGGGTTCCTCATTACTCTTTATCATTGAGTAGTATTCCATTGTGTATATGTACCATAATTTGTTTATCCATTCATGTGTTGATGGGCATTTCAGTTCTTATTCTTCTTCCTCTTCCTCTTCTTCTTCTTCTCCTCCTCCTCCACCATCATCATCATCATCTTCATCATGCTATTATTTATTGATCATTTACTAGGCACTCTGCAAAGATCTTTTTATAGATTAGCTCAATCCTCATAAAACCTCATAACCACACAACAATAATCGTAAAGCCTACGCAGATGAAAACTGAGTTGTAAAAAACTATTAACTTGCCCAAGATCACACAGTGAGTAAATGGCTAAGCCAGGATTTATTATATGGTAATTTACTGAGGCTTATTTTATGGCTCAGTATCTATTCTATCTTAGGAAGTGTTCTATGTGTACTTGGAAAGAATGTGTATTCTTTGTTGTTGCTGAAGTGGTCTATAAATGTCAATTAAGTCAAGTTGGTTGATGGTGTCTTTCAGAGCTTTTATATCTTTACTACATTTCTATGTACACATTCTATCAATTACTGAGAGAAGGTGTTAAAATCTCCATTATTGGGGATTTGCCTATTTCTCCCTTTAGTTCTGTCAGTTTTTGCTTCATATATTTTTAAGCTCTGTTATTAGTTACATTCACATTTATATTGTTACATCTTCCTGATGATTTTCTCTTTTATTGCTTTGCAGTATCTCTCTTGCTAATACACTTTGTCTTGAAATCTACTTTGTTGGGTCATTAATGTAGATACACAGATGGTTTTTATGCACACTGATTATACTGTGTATTTCTTTCCATCTTTCACTTTTGATTTATTTTGTTCCTCTTTTTGACAGCATATAGTTGGGTGTTGTTTTATTTATTCTGACAATTCCTCCCTTTTAATTGGAGAGTGTCTTAGGCTGGGTTCTCTAGAGAAGCAAAACCATTAAAGTGTATAAATATATATATATATACAGAGAGAGAGAGAGAGACAGAGAGAGAGAGAGAGATTTATGTCAAGGAAATGGCTCATGTGGTTGTAGAAGCTGCAAAGTCCTAAGTCTGTGGGTCAGACTGGAAGCTCCTCCTGACTCATGTTGTTGCAGGGGCTGGTGAACCTAAGAGCAGAAGGTCGTACCAGCAGGGCTCTGGCTCACAGGCTGTGAACATCAACGAACCCCAGGACCAGCAGCCAAGATGGCAGGTAAGATAGCCGAAGTTCCAAGAACTGGAGATCAGACAAACAGGAGCCAGCTGCAGGATCCAGAACAAGCAAAAGCCTGCAAGCCTTGCCAGAAGGTCCATCTATATTGGATGCTGGCCATACCCCCAAGGAAAGCTACTCACAGCAGATCCCATCCTGGAGGTGGTCATATTATATCAAATCTCATCATGGAGGTGTTCACATCATTATACAACTACCAAACTACATCATAACTGCCAAACCACTGAGAATTATGGCCCAGTCAAGTTGACACACAACTCTAGTGACCAAAGAGAGTTTAGTTCATTTACATTTAATGAAATTACTGATATAGTTGGGTTTAATCTACCGTCTTGCTATTTGTTTTCCTTTTTTTTTTTTTTGTTCCTCTTTTGCCTTTTTTTTTTTTTTTTTTTTTGCTGTAGTTTGAGTTAACCAAATACTTTTCGTATTCTATTTCATTTCCTATACTGGCTTCTTAGTTTTACCTCTCAGCTTTTGTTTATCTGAAAAGGTATTTTATTCTCATTTTTGTAGGGTGTTTTCTTTGTTGACAGGTTTTTTTCTTTTTTTCCCAGCAATTTAAAGTTTGTACCCTTTTTTTTTCCAGCCTCCGTTGTTTCTAATGGGAACTAGATAATAATTTTTGATCATTGTTCCCTATATATAGCATGCTCTTAAAAACAAAATAAAACAATAGGCATTATTTTTTAGAACAGTTTTAGGTTTACAAAAAATTGTGCAGATAGTACAGAGAGTTCCCACATATTCCCTCTCTCCCCAGTGCAGTTTCCCTATTATTAGCAGCTTGTGGTTCATTTGTTATAACCGATGAATCAGTATTGATACGTTGTTATTAACTAAAGCACAAGGTTTACATTAGGGTTTACTCTTGGTGTTGTTGTGTTTTGACAGATGCGTAATGTCATGTATCCACCATTACAATATCATACAGAATAGTTTCACTGTCCTAAAAATCCCCTCTGCTTTACCTTTTAACCTCCCCCTTCCTCCACCCTTGAATGAACCTCTGGAAACCACCAATCTTTTTGCTGTCTTTATGATTTTACCTTTTCCAGAATGTCATATAGTTGGAGTCATGTACACTCACTCCTCATATCGACATGGTTCGATTCCAAAGACCAGATCATTATGTGAAAATCGGTGTTATGCGAAAATGGAGGATGACCACATCAGATCACAAAATAGAGGATGACTACATCATTACATAACTGCTAAATTACATGAGTACGTAACTGCCAAACTGCATCATTACATAACTGCCAACCACTGAGAATTATGGCCCAGCCAAGTTGACACATAACCTTAACCATCATAGCCAACATTACTCTTGCCTCACAACTGGGTGTTTGTTGCTGGCAGATGTACATCGTTAATGTACAAAATAATTGGATAGTAGATTTTTTACTATTGTCATAAGTGCAAAATGTTGTATGATGAGATAGTCGATAAGTGAGGAGTAGGTGTAGTATGTAGCTTTTTTGGGCTGGCCTCTTTCACTAAGCAACATGCATTTAATATTTCTCTTTATCTTTTTCTGTCTTGATAGCTCATTTCTTTCTTTTTCTTTTAAAGAATTTTCTTTAATTTTAGTTCTCAACACTTTGACTCATGTGCTTGAATATGGTTTTCTTTGTATTAACTTTGCTTCAGGTTTCTCACACTACTTTGATTTGTAAGTTGATGTTTTTCTTCAAATTTGGGAATTTTTAGCCACTATATTTCTTAAAATAAGGAGCCCTAGTGGTGCAGTGGTTAAAGTGGTTGGCCACTGATTGAAAGTTTGGTGGTTCAAACCCACCACCCAGTCCATAGGAGAAGGATGTGGCAGTCTGCTTCCATAAAGATTACAGCCCTGGAAACCCTATGGGGCAGTTCTACTCTATCCTATAGGGTTGCTATGAGTTGGAATTGACTCGACGACTTGACAGCACACACCACAATATAGGATAGGTCTTACTCTAGAATATGTTCCTTACTCCTAAGATGTGACTTTTCTAGTGTCTCAGCTGGGTATTTTGGGAGCTAAGAAGGCCCAAACTGGAACTTCAACATCTCCCAGCATTACAGAGCTCAAGAGTCTCTGTTCTGCTCACAACCCTGTAGCAGCTACTGTCTGGTAAGACTTCTGTTGTGTCGCTCTGTGCAAACACAGCCTGACCCTCACTCAAAGACCCCCAGGGACCCCAGATAGACTCATGGCCCCTTGTCACAGCTCCCTTTCTCCTGTGGCCTGCCTCACGGATTCTATCCCCTTTGTTTATGGCAGGAAAGCTAGTACAGTAACAGTTTCTTCATCATGGCCATAGAAAGAAGTCTCAGCTGAGCCAAGGTTTAAACCCTTGGCCTTCTGACTCCAGAATTAGTCATCTCAACCACTGTGTTATATTGCCTCTCAGTATAAATAAAATGAAGCTAAAACTATACATAAGTTCTGGAGAAAGGTAAAGCGCATGATTAATCAAGGATTGTGGTCAAGGTATTTTAACTTTCAGGTTGGATGGGATGGAAAGAAGCTCTTAGTTTGAATAACAGTAAAATAATGCTACCCTATGAAACTTTTAATGTTTTCAAAATGAGTGCTTCGGTATCTGTTACTTTATTCTCAGATCAAACCTCTATATACCTGATACATTACTCCAGTATGACAGATGAAGAAGTCAGAGGCCGAGAATAGTAGAGTGGCTTGATAAAGATCACACAGCTAGTTAGTAAGCCAGTAGTGCCAAGAACTAGGTCTTGTCACTGTCAGCCCTTTATTAGCTGCTTCTTCCTCAGTTAATTAAGAGCATCTTCATAGAAAAGAAGGGCTTTGGAGAGTGGTTTCAGACTTTTGTGAAGAAAGAGAACCTTGGTCACAGCTATGGAGTGAGAACTTAGCACCAGCCGACCCTGCCTGTTACATGGAAGCTTGGCTAGAGACATCAAAAGAGACATGGTGCTGTACAGTGGTCTGCTTCTCCAGAGAGGGAAGTGGGTTCCCCCAGGGCATGCACTCAGAGACCATGGTAAGGATATCTTTCCAAGCCTTTGTAACAGCCCATTCTTCAATCTCTGTTCTCTTTTATCCGGTCTGATGTAAGACAACTACCTAATAAATAACTGCAAGCCACTTTGCAAATACCAAACACAGAAGTAATTATTAATATCTCATCACTCTGATTGTGGATTTATAGTCTACATCCATCAAACGAGCCTTGGAAAGTATTTACCTAGCACATATATATGCATGCATATTTTGTAACACTTGCTTGTCTCACCTTCTGGGGTGAGAATTTATATGGTAAGTTTGGGATGGAATTTATTATGGGCGAATTTAAAAAAAAAAACAGAAACAAAAACCTTCTCAGCAGCAGCCCTGATAGAAATGCTCACTATCCATTATCAACAAAGGTTCTGCTGGCTCAGCAATTATGTTACTAATCATATTTGATAGTAATATTTTTTCCCTCAAGTGTTTGTCCTGCATCTGGCTTATCATTTAGATGGGGACAACAGGAATCAGGAAATCTGCAGCTGAGGTATTTGGAACACTCAAAACCTAGGTCCTGCTCTCCTGGGACTAAGTGGTCCTGCTCTCCTGAGGCTAAGTGAGCCTTGCTCTCCTGGGGCTAAGTGGGCCCTGCTCTCCTGGGGCTAAGTGGTCCTGCTCTCCTGGGGCTAAGTGAGCCCTGCTCTCCTGGGGCTAAGTGGTCCTGCTCTCCTGGCGCTAAGTGGGCCCTGCTGTAGGTTCAGACACCCACATCCAATCGGGATGCACAAAGAAGATGGAGACGAACTAAGCAGATTGATCATGGCATTGTCATTTGTTCGTTTTCCCAGACAGTGGGAAAGAAAGGCTTAGACTCAAAAACCCAGGGAAGAAAAAGCCCAACTGCAGGCTCTTAGTTTCCTATGGAATGCAGATACCGTACCCCCTGATCCCTGTGTGGTGCAAATGGTTAACACAGCTAATCGAAAGTTTGGGGGTTTGAGTCCACCCAGAGGTGCCTCAGCAGAAAGACCTGGCAATCTAATTCCAAAAAACCAGCCATTGAAAACACTATGGTGCACGGTTCTACTTTGACACACAGAGGGTTGCCATGAGTCGGAGTCGACTCCAAGTCAACTGGTTACGGGGCGGGAATTTTTATACTAAAGTGAGAATTTCAAAATTTCTTTGATGACTTTATTTGAGCTGAAGTAATTGAGTCCCACAGAATTCACACAAGACTTAATTTTCCTTCTGATCACAATCATGCTGCGTTGTTTTGAGGAAGATCCCACACTGGGTCAGATTAGTTCGTCCAGGAAGTCCCTAAGGCAGCCCTGTTGGGTGGAGCAGTTAGAGGGCAGGTGAGGCTGGAGGGACATGGGGAGGGGTGGGACAGCCAAGGCCTGGAGCATGATGGAGGGTGGGTAGGAAAAAGAATTATTATCTCTCACATCTGTGGAGTGCTTTCCAGTTCATAAAGCGCTTCTCTAGGCTTTAGCTCATTTGCTGCTCACTTCATCCCTGTGAGGAAATTATTATAATCATCTTTTTACTATTGTTGTTGTTATTAGGTGCTGTTAAGTTGGTTCTGACTCGTGGCGACCTTATATGTAGCAGAATGAAACACTGCCTGGTCCTGCACCATCCTCACAATGGTTGCTATGCTTGAGTCCATTGTTGCAGCCACTGTGTCAATCCATCTCATTGAGAGTCTTCCTCTTTTTCGCTGACCCTCTACTTTACCAAGCATGATGTCCTTCTCCAGGAATAGGTCCCTCCTGATAAGATGTCCAAAGTAGGTGAGATGAAGTCTTGCCATCTTCACTTCTAAGGAGCATTCTTGTTGTTCTTCTTCGAAGACAGATTTGTTTGCTCTTCTGGCAGTCTATGGAATATTCAATGTTCTTCACCAACATCATAATTCAAAGGTATCAATTCTTCTTCAGTCTTCCTTATTCATTGTTTAGCTTTCACATGCATATGAGGTGATTGAAAATACCGTGACTTGGGTCAGGTGCACCTTAGTCCTGAAGGTGACATCTTTGCTTTTTAATACTTTCAAGAGGTCTTCTGCAGCAGATTTGCCCAATGCAATACGTCCTTTGATTTCTTGACTGTGCTTCCATGGAAGTTGACTATGAATCCAAGTAAAACGAAATCCTTGACAACCTCAGTATTTTCTCTGTTTATCATGATGTTGCTTATTGGTCTAGTTGTGAGGACTTTTGTTTTCTTTATGTTGAGGTGTATTACTGAGCCTGTAGTCTTTGATCTTCCTCAGTAAGTACTTCAAGTCCTCTTCATTTTCAGCAAGCAAGGTTGCATCATCTGCATATTACAGGTTGTTAATGAGTCTTCCTCCAATCCTGATGCTGCATTCAGTAAAATTTTGCTGAAGATGATTTAAAAATGGATCCAACTATACATCCACAGAGAACTGCCAGAAATTTAAGCTGAATTCAGAAGAGGCTCTGAAACAAGGGATATCATTGCTGATATCAGATGGATCCTGGCTGAAAGCAGAGAATACCAGAAAGATGTTTACCTGTGTTTCTTTGACTATGCAAAGGCATTCTGCTATGTGGATCATAACAAATTACGGGTAACATTGCGAAGAATGAGAATTCCAGAACACTTAATTGTGCTCATGTGGAACCTATACACAGACCAACAGGCAGTCATTCGATCAGAACAAGGGGATACTGTGTGGTTTAAAATCAGAGAAATGTGCACCAGGGTCGTCTATCCTTTCACCTTTGTATTATAGATGAAGAACACAAGAACCAGCAAGTTTAAAAAGCAATGCCTGCCATACATGTAAATCTTAGCAGAACTGGAATTTCAACCCGATTTTTTTTTTTTTTTTTGCCCCAAATCCAGTGCTCCTCTGAGTTTCAGAGCTTAGTCATCTTTCAATTTCATCAAAAGCCTGTGGCCTTGTAGCTGAAGATAAAAGCTGGCCTGAGGACAATGGTGGGTGCTTTCAAGAACTACTGAGTGAGCTTAATCCTATCTCTGTTGTTTCCCTTGATTCCTTTAGCAAATCCTGTGTAAATACAAGTTCATTTGGACTAAGGAGAGTGTCCAGGATTCTTGAGCTTTCCAGCAACATCAGCAAAATCTGTAGAGAAGACTGAATTGAAACGAATCAATTGATGAGAGCAGGCTGAAGCTTGCTCTCTGCCTGCAATGTGGTTCTCCTTCCCTTTGATTTCTTGTTTTCTCTGCCAGCTTGCATCTGTCTCACTCAGCTGGAATATAGGCCCCCCTGAAGAAACAGTGTCTTCCTCATTTTTAGATATCTCTCTTCCTGAGGTGGAGGCATAGTGTGTTACATGTTGCAGACATGTACTACGTGTGTATTAAATAAAAACAAAGTTGTATGCATAACACTATCACAACCCATTGAAAAAGGCACACCCAGGGAAAACCACCAGGGGATGCTTGCCTACATGACAGCAAGTTATCCATTTGGCTTTTGTCTCCTGAGGAGGTCCTTCTGAACCTCCTTCCCACTCTTCAAAATGACAAGATGTTCGGTGTTTTGAAGGTAGAAATAAATTATGTGCTTTTAAAATAGGTAATTATGATTAAGGAGGCTCAGGAGTTCCTAGGTGGCACAAACAGTTAATGTGGTCACTGCTAACCAAAAGGTGGGAGGTTGGAGGACATCCAGAGGACCCTTGGAAGAAAGGCCTGGCTATCAGCTTCAAAAAAATTAGCCATTGAAAACCCTATGGAGCATCGTTCTATCTGACACACAGGGGGTCACCATGAGTCAGAGTAGACTTGATGGCAACTGGTTTGGTATGATTTTAAGGAGGCTTATGAGTCGGAATCAACTCGGTGGCAACGGGTTTGGTTTTTTTGGAAGACTTAGGACAACTCAGGTTTTCCCTGTGATGCCAAAACAAATGCCCAAATCAGTTACTTCAAAGAAAAAAAAAAAAAAAATTCAAACAAGCTGTAAGATGGTTTCCATAAAGATTCTATACACCAAAAGATTTCACCAAATTGGTTGGTAGCGATGGTATCATTATTAGCACCAAACCACTGGATGGAGAATGGGCGAAAAACATTTGATTACTTATATTAAAAAAAAAAAAAATCGTGATATTTAATTGAATTGTACAGGAACTCCATCCTTGCTTCCCAAAGTGTGTTCAGCAGCAACATTTCTATCACTTGGGAGTTTGTTAGAAATGCAGAATCTCTGGTTCTTCCCAGACATATTGTCTTGGTTATCTAGTGCTGCTATAACAGAAATACCACAAGTGGAGGGCTTTAACAAACAGAAATTTATTCTTTCACAGTTTAGGAGGGTGCCAGCTCCAGGGCTCTGGGGGAAAGTCCTTGTCATCAATCTTCCCTGATCGGGGAGCTTCTCAGCCCAGGGATCCTGGGTCCAAAGGACATGCTATTCTCCTGGCTCTTGTTTCTTGGTGGTATGAGGTCCCCACGTCTCTCTGCTTGCTTCTCTCTTTTATATCTCAAAAGAGATTGATTTAAGATACCACCTAGTCTTGTAGATTGAGTCCTGCCTCATTAATGTAACTGCTGCTAATCCCACCTCATTAACATTATAGAGACGGGATTTACAACACATAGGAAAATTACATCAGATGACAAAATGGTGGACAATCACACAATACTGGGAATCATGGCCTAGCCAAGTTGACAATATTTTGCGGGGACACAATTTAATCCATGACACCTACTGAATCAGAATCTGCATTTAGCACGATCCCCAGGTGATCCATACGTGCATTAACATTAGGGAAGCACAGAGCATAACCACTAGCAGCTTGTGTTTGGGAATATGGAGGTGCCCAGATTTTTCCCAGCAGATGGAGTTGGAAGAGTTTCTCACCCTGCAGGCCAGGTTAGCCAATATTGGGCACTGCCCAGCTTTGGAACCCCAGGCGGCACCATGATCTGAGAGATTAAGGCAGCCACAGTCTAAAGCCAGCTTCTGTGCAGGTGACCCCAGACTTACAACATGCCCAAGTTCCAATAAATCACACTTATAACTGGCCGTCGGTTTTTTTTTTTGGGGGGGGGCATTTTATTGTTAGTAGTATGTTGCAGGAGGTAATTTGCTGATATTATCGTATTAGATGGTCACCCACAGATGTTCAACTTTATGAGTTTCTGTTCAAAACACTGCCAGATTTGTAAAGATAACTAATAATAAAAGGCAATAGTAATGAAAGCTAAAAAAAAGTTATTTGACTTACATCAGAACTGATTTACAACAGAGTCATCAGAACCGAACGCTGGTGTAAGTCAGCGACTACCTATACATATAAAACCGTTTTACTGAGATATAGTATGATACGACTCATGGTATATAAATTATATCTCATGGTTAAGCACTTGACTACTAACCAGAAAGTTAGCAATTCAAACCCAACAAGAGGTGCCTTGGAATACAGGCAGGCCTGGCGATCTGCTTCTGCCTTGAAAATTCCATGGATTTTCTACTCTGCACACATGGGGTCACCATGAGTTACAATCGACTCGTTGGCAACTAACAACAATCATACAACTCACACTTTACAAGTGTGCAGTTCAATGGGTTTTAGTATATTCACAAAGTTGTATAATCATCACCACCATCAGTTTTAGAACATTGTCATCATCTCCCTCCCCTTTAGCTGTTACCTCTCAGTCTCCTCATTCTCCCTCCTCCTGCCCGCCTCCTCGCCCTACTCATTGCTGTTGAGTCAATTCCGACTCATAGCGACCCTATAGGACAGAGTAGAACTACCCTATACGGTTTCCAAGGAGCGGCTGGTGGACTCAAACTGCTGACCTTTAGGTTAGCAGCCGAATTCTTAACCACTACACCACCAGGGCTCCCTCCTCACCCTAGGCAACCACTAATCTACTTTCTCTCTCTGTGGAATTTTCTATTCTGGACATGTCATATAAATGGAAATATACCATATCTGGTCTTTTGTGACTGGCTTCTTTCACTTAGCATGTCTTTAACTAAGGCCATGTTGTACCATGCATCAGTAGTTCATTTGTTTTTGCTGTTTAATAATATTCCATTGCAAGAATGTACCACATTTTGTCCAACCATTCAGTAGTTGATAGACATTTGGGCTGTCTCCAATTTTTGACTATTTCAAATACAGCTGCTATAAATACTCCTGTATGAGTTTTGGTGTGGATCTAAGTTTTCACTAGAGCCAGTTTGGGCTTTGCAGTTGATGAGACTTCAGCAAGAGCAGGCAGGGAGGTAGGATTCCTAGGAAGAACACTGACCCACAGAAGAAGTTCTAATGTTAATGCCAGACCCCGTTCCACCAACCACTAGCTGTACAACCTTTAGCAAATCACTTAACATCTTAGAATCAAATCTGCAAAATGGGCATAAATACTTGCCATATCAATCTCACAGGTTTTATGTGAGTGTCAAATGCGATAATGAACCATTTTTTACATGCTAAATGCTACACAAAGTCTCAATAGTAAGATTGTTCTTTTTTCACATCACTAACAACACTCATTTGGCAGGCAGTCCTTAAAATTGTCAGTAGCTAATGAGCTAACATACCATTGACTGGCAGAAGAACAAACAGGTCTGTATTGGAAGAAGTACAACCAGAATCCTCATTAGAAACGAGGATGGCGAGACTTCATCTCATATACTTTGGACATGCTACCAGAAGGGACACAGTCCCTGGAGAAAGACATCATGCTTGGTAAAATAGAGGGTCAACGAAAGAGAGGAAGACCCTCAACAAGGTGGATTGACACAGTGGCTGCAGTGATGGGGTTGTGCAGGACCAGGCAGTGTTTCGTTTTGTTGCACAGTGTCTCTATGAGTCAGAACCAACTTGACAGCACCTAACAATAACAACAGTGAGCTAAATCCAAACCCATCACCTGTGAGTAGATTCTGACTCAAAGATGTGTGTTAGAGTAGAGCTGTGCTCCATGGGGTTTCCAATAGCTGATTGTTGGAAGTAGATAGCCAGACCTTTCTTCCAAGATGCCTCTGGGTAGATTCTAACTTTCAACCTTTCAGTTAGTAGCCAAGCGCTTAACCATTTGCGCCTTCCAGGGACTCCTACTGACCACTTTATCCAGAGTCTGGGGAAGAGAATCACATGGCAGGCCTCCCTCTCCAGTGCCTACAAAGATCCCCAGTGAAGTAGAGATGTGAGTTCATTGTGACTCTCTGAGGCTGCGCTTGTTGAAGCTTTGAAGCTTTTCAATAAACACACAACTTCTTAGGGGGAAAATAATCATCCCACCCACAATGACTTGCTATAGAGAAAGAAAGAAAAGAGAGCGAGAGAGAATATTAATTAGTTAATCAATCTGGTAATGATTTTTTTCAGCATTTATAATGTGCTCAGCAGTGAGCTGGGTACTTGTAGGGGTGGTAGGACAGGGGGTTGGAGTACAACAGAAATACTCAAAATATGATACAGCCTTAAGAGGAAACCAATATGGTAGTCGCATTTTCTTATTGACTGTGAGAAACATCACGTGCAGAAGCCATTTCGGAAGACTGGCCCCAGGAAGACAACAACTCTCTGAAGAGGAAAGGGAAACCAATAAAGAAAGAGAAGAGACGGAGAAAGAGAGAGAAGTGGAAGGAGAGGAAGAGAAAGAATAATTACCTTATTCCTTCCCTTTTAAGGACTTGATGGAGCTTACGTATAGCTCAGAGTTGCTTTGAGCTAAGTATGAGGTTGGGAGCTCCTTGGTGGGCTCAACTGGTTTGCACTTGACTACTAACCTAAACATTGGTGGTTTGAATCCACTCAGCAGTGCCATGGAAGAAAGGCCTGGTGATCTGATTTGTAAAGATTACAGCCAAGAAAATCCTATGCAGCAGTTCTACTCTGTAACATATACCCCGTACCCCAATGAGTTGAAATTACCTTGATGTCAACAGGTATAGTTTTTGGTTTTATGAGGAAGAAGGTTCGAGTCCACTAAGAAGCACCTCAGAAGAAATACCTGGCAATCCACTTCAAAAAATCATCCATTGAAAACCCTGTGGAGCACAGTTCTACTCTAACACACATGGGGTTACCATGAGTCAGAATCAATTTGACAGCAACTGGTATGAGGGCTGTGGACTCTCCCACCACCAATTGGCCCCTAGGGGCAGAGAAGAATGGAACGGCCACAAAGTCAGAGACTCTCTAACTCACAGAAGGGAGGAGACAATGATGGGTGTGTGGTAGCAGGGGATTTACCTGCTTCCTGTTCCAGCCCTTTTTGCTAAAGTGAAATGCTGTGGTTTTGCTGGCTATGTCTGTGAATTCAACTCCCTGCCCTTGCAGGATGTGTGTGTGGTAATGGCGCCCACCTGAGTTAGTGAAATAGCTACTCCCAAGTATAAAAGACTAAACATAGCAGGATGTTCATAAAAGTCTTAATCTGGGCTCTTTGAGCCACCAAGAGGTGGCACGGAGGTTATATAAGCAAATTACTAAGTCAGGCCAAAACCAGACATGCAAACATTTTCATATTTTAAAAAATCTACCCACGCCACAAGAAGCCAACCCTCAGACCATTCTCTGAGAAATACTAGACCACCCTGAGGTGCTCGTGCCTTAAGCAAACATAGCGCCGTCTTCCCCTCAGCCACCACTACCCGTGGCTCAGCTCTGAGGAGACCAGCCTTTCCCCAGAGCCCTGGGCGTCCAGGGAAACTTAACCAGGCAAACTTTTCTTGCCAGAACATGCAGTTGCTACACGGCTGTGTTGGTTTACAGAAGGGGAGGGCGCTATCGTTTCATTTGCAGACTTTAGCTCTCCTTCCAGAGAGATGATGGGTGTGGAGGAAGAGTGATCTGAGGGGTCACAAAGGCACACGCTCAAAGCCCAGTTCCTGCACCTGACTAGCAGGGGTACCTGGGCCACCAGCTTTGCCTCTGGGAGACTGTCCTCACTGTCTGACAGTGGTAAGAGAGTCCCTGTCACAAAAGTATTCTGGAAGGCACCTGCACATCTGGCACACAGTAGGCACTCCACAGAGGCCAGCGCTTCCCATCCCACCCCTCCTCCATAGGGTTGTTTTCTCTTGCCGCCCAGCCAGAAGGAAGCCATAAAGCCCAAGATCCTTGCATGGAGAAGAAGCACCAGAGAGCTGTCATCCTTCAGCGGGTCCCAGCTGACAGCCCCCATCTCCTCTCTCTACTCCCAATCCTCCAACCTGCATGTCTGTCAACACTCAACTCTAACCACAGTGGCTGGCTGAGGTAGTGACCTGGTCTGTTTAGCAGCTTGGACCGAAACGGTCCTTGCTTAGTGTTGTTGTGGTTAGGGGTCATCGAGTCAGTTCCAACTCATGGCGACCCTGTGCACAACAGAACAAAACCCTGCCTGGTCCTGCGCCAGCCTCACAATCGTCGTTACACTTGAACCCGTTGTTGCAGCCACTGTGTCAATCCATCTCGTTGAGGGTCTTCCTCTTTTTCGCTGACCCTCTACCTTACCAAGCATGATGGCCTTCTCCAGGGACTGGTCCCTCCTGATAACATGTCCAAAGTATGTGAGACAAAGTTTCACTGTCCTTGCTTCTAAGAAGCATTCTGTCTGTACTTCTTCCAAAGACACCTGAAAAACAAACAGTTGCCATAAAGTCGACTCCTCCTCATGGCGACCCTATGGGTGTCAGAGTAGAACTGTGCTCCATGGGGTTTTCAATGGCTGATTTTCTGGAAGTAGATCCCCAGGCCTTTCTTCAGAGGTGCCTTGAGTGGACTCGAACCTCCAATCTTTCGGTTAGTAGCCAAATGCGTTAACTGTTTGCACCACCCAGGGACTCCTAGGATCAAATAAATTTCCCAGTGTGCATTCAAGACTGCTGGAAAAGTCAAGTGCAGGTGGTAGACAATGAGTGTGATAATAGGGAATGGCCCATTCAGGAGAGTAAAGGGGAGCCCACTAGCGAGACCCTGAGTGCCAAGAGCCCAGAGGAGAGTGAGCTTGTGGATAGCATGTGTGCTTAGGGAGGAATGGTGAGTTTTACACTTTTTTTAAATCATAAGAATTAGCAGAACTAGGGTTGAAAGTATTTATGGCTGCTTTGCAGGAATTCAGGTCTTCCCCCATTGTGTGGGGTCCTAGATTGCTCCCTCTTCCCAGTGGGGTGGGGCAGCTTTGCTGACTTCAAGGTCAAGGGGTGCATGAACCAGTGTCAGAGGCTCAGCCAGGGATCCCGGGCAGATCGTCTGGTCTCTTGCTGCCTCGGTTTTCTGGTCTGTCCAGCGGTGCCCATTGTGCCTGCTCCTCCCTCACCGTGGCTTGTGTTCTGAGAATGAAAGTCGAGAGCGGTGTTGACAGGAGTTTGGAAGGTTGAGATTTTGGTGGAAATGTAAGGGAGCCATTTTTGAAACTGATTCCCTGTGCTGAGGGAAAAGGGAAGCACTGCGGGACACTGGGCTGCTGGTTACCAGCTTGCTGGCACACCCCGTTTCTCTTCTCTGGGTGCCGGGCCTGCTTATACAGTTGGAAACCAGAGCCGGACATGGGCAGCCGTGCGCCTCCTCAGGACATGTGGCAGAGCCCCCACCCAGCCACGGGGCTGTTATCGCTAGCGCCTATGCCACTTCCCCAGCCTCTGCCTCCCTGCAGACACTCACTTCCTTCCCAGGCCAACCCTGACTTGAGAAAGGGAACCCTGAGCAGCCTTAGTCCTGCCTTTGGGCTCAGCATGGAGCCCCTGTAAGTCTGCCCAGGGATGCCAGGCTCCGAGATGGTCGCTGGACTCCGGTCTGGCTCACAAATCCCCCATAGTTCACCTAACGAGGTCCAGGCAGAGCTGATCACACCACCACTTTGTGATGATGACGAGCCCCTCAGTGGTGCTAACTGAAAGGTTGGAGTTTCCAGTCCACCCAGAGGTACCTCAGAAGAAAGATCTGGCAATCTACTTCTGAAAATATCATCCATTGAAAACCCTATGGAGCTCAATTCTACTCTGACACACATGGGGTCGCCATGAGTCAGAGTTGACTCAAAGGCAATCAGTGGCCTGGATTTCCTGCTAGCACCTTCCCTAGCTGTGGCAGCCAGCTTCCAAGATGGTCCCCACTGATCCTGACCTCCTGATGATCACACTCTTGTATAGTTTTCTCCCTCACTGAGTCAAGGCTGGTCTATGTGACCTCGATTGAATGAAGCTGAAGGGACACTGTGTGACCTCTGAGGCTGGGTCCTAGGAGGCTTCTGGCTTCAGTTTGCACTCTTGGGTCACTGACCCTGGGGTAAGCCAGTCACTGGCTGTGAGGACCCTCAAGCAGCCTTGTGAGAGACCCACATGGAGAGGACCTGGAGCTTCCTGCCAACGACCAGCACCAAGCTGCCAACACGGATGAGCCCCCTGGGAAGTGGACTCTGCAGTCCCCGTCAGGCCTTCAGTTGACTGTGGTCTGGCTGACGTTTGACTGAGAGTCCCTGAGCCAGAACTACCCGGCCACACTCCTGCTGGATTCTTGACCCATTGTTGTTTAAGCCATTAACTCTTAAGGCAATTTTTTACACAGCCAATAATAGCTGGTACACCAGCTTCTGTAGTTCTCAGCTTCCTTGAGGCAGTGTCTACCCACCTGTTGAACGGCCTGTCACTTAATGGACAGCTCAACCCCCTCCTACCCCGGCCATGTGCTGATGATCAAGACTTCCTTGCTATTTCTATCCCCTCCTGTTACTTTGTCTTGCTGTGAGTAAAAAAGCCAGCCTCTTGTATGATCCTGAAATAAGGCTGTAACTAAGCAGGAACCCTGCTGCTGAACCAAAACTGGCACTAAGAGAATGCTCATGAGAGTAGAGTCCAGAACCCAAACAACCCGATAGCCTGCGTTGGCTCTGATTTTCAGTCCTGGTGGCAAGGCGGTTAAGAGCTTGGCTGCTAACTAAAAAGTCAGCAGTCTGAATCCACCAGCCACTCCTTGGAAACCCTGTGGGGCAGTTCTACTCTGTCCCGTAGGGTTGCTATGAGTCGGAATTGACTTCATGGCAACGGGTTTGGTTTTTTTTTTTTTTTGCAGGTTCACCCAGTAGTTTGAATGACAAATGCTTTTTCCAGATGGACCAGAGGTGCCTGTACCCCTTTTATAGAAGAGGAAACTGAGGTTCATGTGGGAACCCCTGCTGGGTCCATGCAGGGGCTCTGTCCCTTGATTAACTGGCCTGCTTTTGAGCCTTTGGATTGTGCTTCCTGCGTCAAGGGCCCCAGACCGGTGTTGAGCTGGTCGTGACCTTTTTGCCTCCATACACTTGGCCCAGTTCACTCTCGGGTGACAGTGAAGTGAAACTGCATGATGTCATCTGGCCACCACCCAGCTGCAGGCCCGTCCCTCCTGGTTGCATAGTCTCAGGGGCGTTGTCACCTGACGTGGGCTGGAGCTGCTGGGACAGGAGGAGGAGGAGCCAGGGCGAAGGTGAGCAAGGCAGAGACACAGAAACCAGAGCCCCAGAGCCGAGCCCCAGATGGTGCAGCCCTGACACAGGCCCCCACGTTAGCTGCCAAACTGCTGTAGATAAATCTGAGAAACCATCTCCTCTGCCATCTTGTGCACCAGCTTCGGAAATGCAGTGTCATCACTGATTCCCGCACTGGTGCTCTCACAGATGCGTTTTGAAAGGTCAACCTGAAATGGAAGCTCCAAAGCCCCCAACATTACAGGAAAATGGATTTTGTATCAAGACCTTTTCTCACTGGGGCTCCTTCTCCCTTCCCCTGACCAAAATACTTTCTTGAGCTGACTCTATTGTATAGTTGAATAATAACAAGGAAGAGTGAAGCTAAAGCAGTGAAAGATCTATGTCTTACTTCTCTAGTGCTGCTATAACAGAAATACCGCAAGTGGATGGCTTTAACAAACAGAAATTTATTCTCTCACAGTTTAGGAGGCTAGAAGTCCAAATTCAGGGTGCCAGCTCCAGGGGAAGGCTTTCTCTCTCTGTTGGCTCTGGAGGAAGGTCCTTGTCATGAATCTTCCCTGGTCTAGGAGCTTCTCAGTGCAGGGACCCAGAATCCAAAGGACACGGTCCACTCCTGGCTCTTCTTTCTTGGTGGTAATAAGGTACTTTCTCTTTCTGTTAACTTTGCTCTTTTATATCTCAAAAGAGATTGACTCAGTGGCATCTGAGGTCTTAAAAGCTAGTGAGCAGCCATCTAAGATGCATCAATTGGTCTCAACCCACCTGGAGCAAAGGAGAATGAAGAAAACCATGGACGCAGGGAAAGTATTAACCCAAGAGACAGAAAGGGCCACATAAACCAGACTTCATCAGCCTGAGACCAGAAAAACTAGATGGTGCCCATCTACCACAATGACTGCCCTGACAGGGAACACAACAGAGAGTCCCTGACGGAGCAGCAGGTGGCGGGGTGGGGACGGGGGGAATGGAGAAATCAAATTCTAGTAAAAAGATCAGACTTAATGGTTTGATTGAGACTGGAGGGACCCTTGAAGACATGGCCCCCGGGCTCTCTGTTAGCCCAAAACTGAAACCATTCCCAAGGCCAAGTCTTCAGATAAAGATTAGACAGGATTATGGGACATAAAATGATACTTGTGAAGAAGGTGCTTCTTAGCTCAAGTAGATGCATGAGATTATATGAGCAGCTCTCCTCCGGAGGTGAGATGAGAAGGCAGAGAGGTTCAGGAGATGGCTGAATGGACACAGGCAATCCACGGTGGAACGGAGGCATGTGCTGTCACAGTATAGGGAGAGCAACTAGGGTCACATAAGAATGCATGTATAAATTTTTGTATGAGAGACTAACTTGAATTGTAAACTTTCACTTAAAGCACAACAATAAAAAAAAAAGAGATTGACTCAAGATGCAACCTAATCCTGTAGATCATGTCCTACCTCATGAACATAACTAGCTCTAACCCTGCCTCATCAACATCATTGTTGTTGTTAGGTGCCGTCCAGTCGGTTCCAACTCATAGTGACCCTATGTACAATAGAACTAAGCACTGCCTGGTCCTGCGCCATCTTCACAATCCTTGTTATGCTTGAGCCCATTGTTGCAGTCACTAACATCATAGAGGTTAGGCTTTACAACATACAGGATAATTACATCAGATCACAAAATGGAGGGCAACCACACAACACTGGGAATCATGGCTTAGCCAAGTTGACATACATTTTGAGAAGACACAACTCAATCCGTAATAATCTGGATACAACCTGACTTTGCAAAAAATGGCAAGTCATAGCAAGGAAAGGAAACCACCATTAGCAGTGGACACCAGTGAGCCCAGGAGGTGTGCGTGTGTAGCAGGGGCTGTCCCTAAGGGGCAGTGATGGGAAGACGGTGTTGAGCCCCGTGGGTGCTCACCCTGCCCGTCCCCAGCCCGGCCTCTAACCCTTTCTCCAGCATCGGTTGTCTTCTCTCCCTGATTGCGAAACATGGGGCATCAAGTGCACCCACGCCATGGAACCTGAAGAAGAAGATATGCATATCAGTTTTCAGTTCAAAGTCTGAAGTTTCTCTGGATCCAGCTATTGTTGTTACCTGCTGACTCAACCTGACCCCATGCACGATGAACAAACGCTGTGTCTTGCACCTTCCCCATGATTGGTTGTGGATTGAACCATTGTACTCCACAGGGATTTCATTGACTGATTTTCAGAACTAGATCACCAGGCCTATTCAGCATCACAGCAACACACAAACCTCCACGGACAGACAGGTGGTGGCTGTACATGAGGTGCACTGGCCAAGAATCAAACCTGGGTCTCCCTCATGGAAGGTGAGAATTCTACTACTGAACCTCCGTACAGAGCTGGGCATTAAGCCCTGTCCCCCCTTCTGCAGGAACAGAGCTGTGGGGGCACCTTCGCTGGAGGGGCTGTCATTAATGAAGAGCCTGGAGGATTGTCCAGGTGCCAATCATCCTTTGCCACATTGGTCACTGTTGACCCAGAAACATTTTTGAAAGATCCACATCTTGTCCGCAATGGAGGGCATCTAACTGAGCAAGCAATGCTCTAAGCATTTTACAAATATTAACTTATTTAATCCTCACAACAAACCTTTGATAGAGGAATTACCAAGATCCTTGTTTATAGACAAGGAAACGGAGCCTCGAAGAGTTTAAGTAGCCTGCCTAAATGGAAATGGCTATTAAGTGACAGAGTTGGTACTCAACCCAGCATTCCATCTCCTGAGTCCCTGCTCCTGGCGATACACTGGATTTTCTGCAGCACGAGCTCACCAGAAACATGGAACTTCATTCCAGGAAATGTTTGAGAAGTTACCCGGCGCCCCAGTCTTGCACTACTCCCCTTGGGCACGTAAAAAAAAGAAAAAAGAAATCAGTTGTCGCCTAGTTGATTCTGCTTCATGGTGAGCTCATGTGTGTCAGAGTAGAACTGTGCTCCCTAAGGTTTTCAATGGCTGATTTTTTTGAAAGTAGATTGCCCAGCCTTTCTTCCCAGGTGCCTCTGGGTGGACTTGAACCTCCAACCTTTCAATTAGCAGCCAAGAGTGTTAATTGTTTTCATCACCCGGGGACTCCTAATTTTCTCTCCAAAAGGCGGGGGGCAGAGTCAGGTGGCGCAAAGCCACAGAGGTCCCCCCACCCCAGGGCATCCTCTCGTGGATTTGGGCTGCTGGTTGTTTGTTTCCCAGCCTGAAGGCCCCTTTCCGCATTCTCTTTGGCTCTGGCACCATGAAAGTGAGCTCACCTGCTTTCCAGATCCTCTGTGGGTAAGTGACCCAGAAACCCAGCATGCTATGCAAACATTCAAATTTCACTGCAGGGCTGCCTGACGAGGAGTCACAGAAAGGCCATGAGCCTGGAAGTCCCATGGGCTCCCAGCTCTTCCACTTAGGAGCTGTGTGTTCTTCGTCACTTACTGAAAGTCATCCTGCCTTAGACTTCTCATCTGTAAAATGGGGATAAAAAAAGCCCACCACAGCACAACATGGTCAGTGTAATTAACATCACTGAACTGTCCACTTACTGGTTAAAACGACAAACTTTTTGTTATGTATCTTTTACCACAGTTAAAAAAGGAGCCCAGACCCATAGCCAAACCCCAGGATTGTAACACACCCTAATGTCCTCCAGGAGGGAATTGTTGTTGTGTGCTGTCAAGTCAATTTCAACTCACAGCGACCCTATATGACAGAGTAGAACTGCTTTGTAGGATTTTCTAGGCTACAATCTTTACAAGAGTAGATCCCCATGTCTTTTCTCCCATGGAGTTGCTGGAGGGTTCAAAGCACTGACTTTTCTGTTAGCAGTCCAGTGCTTCACACTTGTGCCACCAGGGCTCCTTCCAGGAGATAATAACAGCTAGGTATTCTAAAAGCCTCCTGCACATGGACCACCCAAATCAAACCACTTGCAAAAAAAAAAAAAGCTGACTTAAAGGGTTGTTGTGCTTGTAGGGACACATGAGACCACATGTGTAAAGCCCCTGGTTTCAGGATGGGCACTCAGTAACTAGTAGCAACTATTAGGGCTTATTCTACCCCTGAGCTACCAATGTTTGGGTTCAATTCCCAGCCAGCACACAGCTACCACCTGTCTATCAAGTGAAGGCTTGAGTGTTGCTATGATGCTGAACAGGTTTCAGTGGAGCTTCCAGATTAAGAGAGACTAGGAATGAAGGCCTGGTGATCTACTTCTGAAAAACAGCCAGCGAAAACCCTATGGATGACAGAGGTCCGATCCACAACTGATCGTGGAAACAGGACTGGGCCTTGTTTGGTTCCGTTGTACACGGTGTCGCCATGAGTAGAGGGCTGACTTCGCGGCAGGTAACAACATTAGAGCTTAAAATGAAGAGGACCCTAATACTCTAGGGGCCCGGACGTTTCTCCCCTGTCTACTTCATTTGCAGAAATAGGGACTGCGGCTCTCTTGGTTGTGCGTCATCGTTGACTTATCCATCCACCCATCATGCGGAGGCCTGGAGAGGTCACAGCTGATTGACTTGACAGGGCTGTATCTGAGTTGATAGCAGAGTGGAATCTTTTTGCAGCAGACTCAATGCACAAGGCTATTTTTTACCTCCCCTGGGCTAGAGTGTATGTTTTAACAATCCAGCGGGCCTCCTGAACAGAGCAACTGACCCCTTGCAGTCAGTTGCCTGGGAGCACTAGCGAGGAAAGTTCCAGCTCCTGGTCCCCTGCCCCCAGTTCCCCCAGACCGCATAGCTCTCAACACAGCTGGGTGGGGGGAAATTGGCATTAGACTCCACGAGGGCTTCTGTGCTTTTCAATGCCCACATCCTGCTTCCCCCTAATTGGGTCTCTTGAAATCTTTTCTGCAGACAAAGAGATTCTCTAAAATACGCTGAATGAATGAAGGAATGATGACTGAATTACCCAATCGGGGATGAAAAATGGACTCAGGATAGTTAAGTGCCATGCTTTCTAAGTTCCAGCTAGCTTAACCGGCCATGCTGTTGCTGGATCTGAGTCACCATCAGGACTTCATCAGGACTTTACCTGCATATTCTGCACAAAGCACTCACCAAGGGAGAGGGGCTGACCCACACAGGGCAGGGGTTGGGTCTACTCCGTGACACAGGGGGTCACCATGAGTTGAAATCGATGCAATGGCAACAGCAACTAACAACACGACAACAAAAACAGACAAACAGAGAGGGCTTCCTGGAAGAAGCTGAACAAGCTGAATGGAAGGGCATTCCAGGTGGAGGGGGTACATGTGCAGAAGCACGGAGGTGAGAGGAAGCATGGAGAGTTCAGGGAAGAGGAAATAGTTTAAGGAGGCTGATGAGGCAGCTTTGAGGTGGGAGGGGCAGAGGGAAGAGTCTGAAAGGGAAGTAGTTTGACTGGTCATTGAAAACAGAATGACCAGGGGACCCCACCTGGCTCAATTCCAAAGGCTGAGGGTTGGACCTTCATTATGCAGAGGAGCTAGGGCAAAGCCAGGCTTGCTTGCTGTTGGACTGCGGTGACCGGGTTGAACCAAGGCCTCCTTGTGGGTGTGATGGGGTTGCAGTAAATGTGAACAGAGCTCAGCAGTGCAGCCGCATCATCAACCATGCAGGAGCCCAGACCCGTAGCCAAACCCCAGGATTGTAACACACCCTAAAGTCCTCCAGGAGGGAATTGTTGCTCTGTGCTGTCAAGTCAATTTCAACTCGTAACGACTCTATATGAGAGAGTAGAATTGCTTTATAGGATTTTCTAGGATACAATCTTTACAGGAGCAGATCCCAATGTCTATTCTCCCACAGAGTTGCTGGAGGGTTCAAAGCACTGACCTTTCTGTTAGCAGTTCAGTGCTTAACGCTTGCGCCACCAGGGCTCCTTCCAGGAGATAGTAACGGCTGGGTATTCTAAAAGCCTGCTGCACGTGGACCGCCCAAATGAAACCACTTGGAAGCTTTACCAACCTGCAGCCATGACAAAAATAAAAAACTAAACCAAATCCCATAGTTCTCTAGTCAATTCTGACTCATAGCAACCCTATTAGGATAGAGTAGAACTGCCCTGTAAGGTTTCCAAGGAGTGCCTGGCAGATTCAAGCTGCCGAACTTTTAGTTAGCAGCCATAGCTCTTAACCACTGTACCACCAGGGCTCTGTAACAAAAATGGATGAGCTGAAAAACTCATTCAAATTTTACAATTGACATCATGCAAGCCAAATCATCAAGCAGAAACTAGTCGGGCCATTTTGATTAAACTGGCCAGAAAAGGTAGAAGCCAAACTCTTATTGTTAAGGAAGCTTTGCTAATTCAGTGGACTCAGTATTCAGAATATTCTTTTCGAGTATTTTCTTCCAGCGTTGGCACTGTCTTCATAATCATGCACAGAAGTATGCCTGCGTTGCAGGTCTGGCTCAGAGAAAACTCCTGGAAAGAATGCCGCCCAGAGCTTCCACCCTCTCTCTCTCCAGGCTCAGGTCTGGGCAGGCTTTGCATGAGCAGAGTGACCTGCAGCCCATTTCAGACTCACTCTCTGTGCAGTAGCTCCTCTTAATAAGCACACTAATAAAGCCCCAGGTGTTATCTACATTCAAAGAGGAAAGCAATTTAAATGCAAATAAATAGGAATATCTTTGTATCTCACAGGGTAATGAATGTTGTGGGAAGAAAACAGGTGACAACACTGAGCAGAAACAGGCTCAGAGAGCAAAAAATGATTTGAGAAGATCACCACATACTTCCCTCTGACTTCTGGCTAGCCATGACCAAGCCAACTTGAACAGTTCTCACCCAATGTAGTCTGAAAGCTCTGCTAAATAGCTAATTACCAAATAGCTCTTGGTCATCTGTCCCGAAGTTTAACAGCTTGGATAGTCTTCCTGGTATCTACACGGAATCTCCTTTTTGATAATTGGGGTATGTTATGGATTGAATTGTGTCCCCTAAAAATGTGTGTCAACTTGTCTAGGCCATGGTTCCCAGTATTGTATGATTGTCCACCATTTTGTCATCTGATGTGATTTTCCTATGTGTTGTAAATCTTACCTCTATAATGTTAATGAGGCAGGATTAGAAGCAGTTATGTTAATGAGGCAGGACTCAGTCTACAAGATTAGGTTGTCTTGAGTCAATCTCTTCTGAGACATAAAGACAGAAGCTAGCAGAGAAACAGGGTGACCTCATACCACCAAGAAACAGCACCGGCAGCAGAGCGCAGCCTTTGGACCTGGCATTCCTGCGTGGAGAAGCTCCTAGACCAAGGGAAGATTGATGATGAGGACCTTCCTCCAGAGCTGACAGAGAGAGAAAGCCTTCCCCTGGAGCTGGCACCCGAATTCAGACTTCTAGCCTAGACTGTGAGAGAATAAACTTCTGTTTGCTAAGCCGTGGTATTTCTGTTATAGCACCACTAGATAATTAAGACAGGGTAGATTTTCTTGCTCCAGATTCTGTGCATGTGACAGGCTACTGGAGATCGGCCTTTCTTGCTTTTTGATTGCTCAGCCATAGATGTACCTTTTCTTGCTAGTTGGTTAATCATCTAAGATATAGACTGTAGGGGGTGGTGCTGCTAGACTGTATACTTTGACTCTAAGTGTCACTTTTAAGTCCACAGTACCCTACAGTAAAAGAATGACATCTGACCTAGTGAGCTGGAGCAGAGCAAAGCCTATTCTCAACATACTTAGCCATAACCCCTAATCTTTGATTCACTCTGAGGCTCCAGGGAATGCTAGGCAGCTTCCTGAGTCTGTCCACCAAAGCAGTTACCATGGAGTCAACTCTGACTCGCTGTGATCCCATGTATTACAGAGTATAACTGCACTCCATAGGGTTTTCATGACTGTGATCTTTTGGGAAGCAGATTGCCAGGACTTTCTTCCAAGGCACCTCTGGGTGGGTTTGAACTGCCAACCTTTCAGTTAGTAGGCAAGTGTTAACAGTTTGTGCCACCCAGGAACTCTGAGTCTGTCTGAAAGAGCACAAAAATGAGCTAGAGGTTGGGACTTATTGTAGTCTGAACATCTGGAGAGTAATTGAAAGAATCTGTCAAGCATGGATATGCATTGTCATGTTGGACGTCAAGCCTTGTTTCAACATTTTCCTTTGGCAGAACAGAGACTTGAGGACGGTATAGTGTGGGCCTAGCCCTTCTATCAGAGAGCTTCCTTTTCATTCTTTTAGACATGAACATGAAAGTAACATCAATCCCATTCAGAGACATTCAGAGGCCAGGGCTCACATGAAAGAATAAAATTGTGCATCTGAACTTTGGAGCCCTTTTTCTGGAGTTTAGCAAAGTTGGAGCAGTCAGCAGACATGAACGGTGGTGACGAACTAGTCACTGAGTTATGCCAAGTATCCAAGGACAGTCATCGTGTTGTTTTTTTAGTAGCAGTCGGGTAGGGCCCCAACTCATAGCGACCCTATACACAACAGGATCCAACCGTAGTGACCCATAGGGTTTTCACTGGCTGATTTTCAGAAGTAGATCAGCAGGCCTTTCTTTCTACTCCATCTTAGTCTGGAAGCTCCTCTGAAACGTGTTCAGCATCGTGGCAACACACAAGCCTCCACTGACAGACAGGTGGTAGCTGTGCATGAGTTGCATTGGCAGGGAATCAAACCTGGGTTTCCTGCATGGAAGGCAAGAATCCTACCACTGCCCTGAGTCCTTATGGTAGAGAACCTTTAAAGATGCATAGTAACAATCCCTCTCTCCTACACCCACACGTTGCTGCTCCCATCAAGAGGTGGAGTCTATTTCTCCTTTTGGATCCAGGCTGGCCTTGTGACTTGTATGACTAAAAAGTGACAGAAGTAGTTCCTTTGTTGCTCTCCTAAAACACATCCTCCATGCTCTTGGGAAGTCAATCTAGACTACTGGAGAAAGAGAAGCCATCTGGGAGAGAATTGAAACTCCCTAGTTAAACACCAGTATCAACTACAGACATGTGAATGAGGCCATCTTGGATGTGCCAACTCCAGCCAAGTCCCCAGCTAAGTACAGCTGCATGAGTGAACCCAGCCAGCCCACGTGAAGAAGAAGAACTGCCCAGATGGCCCCAGCCAGCCCACAGAATCATGAGAAATAATAATTATTATTGTTTGAGGGCATTAAGTTTTGGGGTGACTTATTACCCACTGCTGTTGAGTCGATTCCAACTTACAGCGACTCTATAGGACAGAGTAGAATTGCCTCATAGGGTTTCCAAGGCTGTAAATCTTTAAGGAAGCAGACTGCCACATCTTTCTCTCGTGGAGCAGCATGTGGGTTCGAACCCCTGACCTTTCGGTTAGCAGCCGAGTGCTTAACCTCTGCAGTTGGCTTATTACACAGCCATAAATAGTTGCGATAGTCCAGCTGCCCAGAGATGCTTAACGTACACGGCTGGCCTTATGCACAGGTAAGCAAGAAGTGTCCACACCATTTGAACGGAGGAACACGCAGAAGATGAGGATTTTCTCAAAGAACTCACTAAACCAGGCTGTTAACTGCTCATGATATTCCATCATTAGAAACTCATTCCATTGGGTGTAGTGAGCCAAAAAACATCGAAAGAGTTCGAAGTGTTTCTCCTAGAACTGCTGTAATTTAAGTGCAGGCCAGAATTTTGTATAGGATGCCACTTCTGATAGAAGAAGAGAAAGGACAAATGGTTAAAAGCAAAACTTGGAAAAGAACAAGGCCAATTGTTTCCTCAAGTCCCTTATCTTCCTGTCCAAACCGTGACAGCACAATAAAAGGGCATCTTCCAGGATTCTGAGAGCAGCAATGACGCCAGTGGTTGAGACCCCAGGGCCCGGCTGATGACATATGCTGGGTGAAGCCAGGCTTGTCATCTGGTAGCCTGGGTGGATGCTGGAGGATGAGACCAGTAGGACACAATGCAGTCATGGATTTTTAATCAATGTCCAGGATGGGATCTTTTGCAGACCTGGGAGTGTAACCAATCTGACCATGTCTGAATAGTCCTGAAATCTATTTTTAGAGAAAAGTGGCTGCAGCACAGTTAATTACTTTTGTGTGTTGCCTTTCTAGTCATGGTCTTGTAACTCCCACCCAGGTGACTGTGCAATAGGGTAATTGTGGCCTACCAAGGGGATTGGTCAGTTTTGCTTTAAAAGAGAGCCAATTCCAGAGCAAAGAGGTGGAACTGCCTACCACCAAGGAAGGAGAGACCCAGCAGCAGAGGCCCGGCAGCAGGAGACGGCTTGGTGGGCTTCCCGGCCCATGAAGAGAGAAAGCCGAATGCCTTTGGACAGAGACTGAGGGCCAGGGAGAGGCGTGCCTGCGAGCATGGCTGAGAAGAGGCTGTTCTGATGGAAGAACTATATCTTGAGTGTTCCTAAGCCTGAACTGTAACTGTTACTTCCCTAACAAACCCCATAATCATAAGTATAGTCTGTGAGTTGTGTGTGGCCACTGCAATGAATTATCGAACCCAGCAGAGAAGTAGAGAGTGCTGTGCGAGGGACGGTTGGTGTCAGAATTAGTAAAGGTGGCAGAGAGAGGAGGCTTGTCTGGCCTCCACTTCATGAGCGTCGGCCTTGCACTGTTGATCTTGGTTCTCCTTTCCCCTTGTGAAGTTGGAGGAGGTCAGACTCGTCCCCATGCCATTTGAACAGTGGCCAAGGGAAATATATGGACCCTGATGGCATACTGGTTAAGAGCTATGGCTGCTAACCAAAAGGTCGGCAGTTTGAATCCATCAGGCGCTCCTTGGAAACCCTATGGGGCAGTCCTATAGGGTTGCTATGAGTCAGAATTGATTCAACGGCAGTGGGTTTGATTTTTTTAAATTTTTTTTCTGGTTTTTAAGGTAAATATTTAGCATTGAGAGAAAGAGGCAAAGACCAATGCACCAAAAAAAAAAAAAAAAAAAAAAAGTGATTGCTATAAAAACAACATTTCTCAAAGTATGTTCCATGGAACACTATCCCTGCAAGTGGCTTCATCTTCATAAAGAGTCTATAGTCACATACGCAAGTCAGAATCAACTCGACGGCAACGGGATTGGAACAGGATACTCACCTAGGAATTCCTGGGTGGTCCAAACAGTTAACAAACTGGGCTGCTAACTGAAAGGATGGTGGTTCAAGTCCACCCACAGGCACCTAAGAAGAAAAGCCTGGCAATCTACTTCCCAAAAATCAGCCTCTGAAAACCCTGTGGAACACAGTTCTACCCTGACACATATGAGGTCTCCTTGAGTCATATCAACTCTATGGCTACTGATTTTTTTAAGTTTGGGAAAGGCTCTCTAATGCAGCCCCAAACCCCTTTGCTGAGTTATAGGACACGTGAGCATATTAAAGGCTCTGAGCCTGTCTAGAGTCAAGAAGCCTTCTCAGATTTGTTAAACTCGGGGTTCCAGACTTCTTTGACCATGGGAATTACTCCCCCATTACCTGCCATACAGCTCAAGTCAAAAGGAAAAACCCCTTTTACGTGGAGTGAAATGCCATTTAAAAAAAGTCTCAGTTCTGAAGGGGATCAGTTTTGGATGATTGACTTCAGGTCTGCCTTTCTTCAAGATGCTCACTGGTAGCCAGCCCCATCTATCCACCTGCATAGTCGTTCAGGCAAGGCCAAAAGGCTAATAAAAACTATTGTGTAAATTCAACACCCTGGTCTATATGAGACTCCCCATCACCCCTATGAGGAAAGCCCCTCTAGACAAATAAATGTCCTGCTGGGATTATTTCCTCTGTTCTCTTGAATAGTCCTGAAGATAAGGAAACATTCTTCCCGACATAATAAGCCATCAAAACACATTTAGAACAAATCCCAGGTACACCAGAGTTATCTGTGCTGCTGACAATGGGCTTTCTTCCCGCCTGTCTCTTTCATTATGTTCCCAACAATGGAGCTCTGCTATTACTCTTGCCCTGGCAGATAGCATTCTGGCCCTTGGAGCTCTGACAATTGCGCCCCGTTCATTTAATTACTTCCCAGCACAGGCACGTGCTTTATTATGAAGCCAGGATCAGCAGGGGCTTCCTTTAAGTCACAGAAACAGTGGTTAATTGTGACTTATTTATAGGGAGGGACGCACACACCCAGAGTGCAGCAGCAGTGGTCATTCTTTATCTTGTGTTTGAAATCAGAACCCAATCTGCACAGAAGCATCCAAGGATGGACAAATCAAAACAACAAAATAAACAAACAAAAAACAACAGTAATAACAACAACGACAGAATAGAAATTGTGGTGGAATGGGCTTTCTGTTCACTGTTAACGTTTTCATTAAAAATTCCCACAGGAATTTGAATATGTACAGTCTACTTCCACCACTCGTCTGTCAGTTTGTTGTACTGTGGTGGTTTGCATGTTGCTGTGATGTTGGAAGCTATGCCACTGGTATTTCAATACCAGCAGGGTCACCAATGGTGGGCAGGTTTCAGTGGAGCTTCTAGACTAGGACAGACTAGGAAGAAAGGCTTGGCAATCTACTTCCAAAAATGAGCTGATGAAAACCTATGGCTCACAACAGAATCTATTGTCTGATATAGTGTTGGAAGATGGCAGAGGATCGGGCAATCTTTTATTCTGTCATACATAAGGTCACCAAGAGTAGAAGCCAACTCAACATCGATTAAAAACAACAATATTGCCTATGTGGGCTCATCATTCCACTCATTCCCCTTTTCCTGTTTCTGCACTCCCAACCCAATCCATCCTTCATCATTGCTTTCAAAACTAACATAAAAGAAAATAAAAAATAAAGTAAAATTGACTTTCCCTATATTAAAATGTTAACTGTTGTGATTGAAAACTTTCCTCTTTGGTCTGGGTTTATGCAAAGTGTGTCTTTGGGTCCATAATTGATCCTGATCTCTTAGTGGGCTTGCAGGTGGCTATGGTGTCCTTGTAGAAGCCATGTGTGGTTCAGTGGTAGGATTCTTGCCTTCCATGCCAGAGACCTGGGTTCGATTCCTGGCCAATGCACCTTATGCGCAGCCACCACTCATCTGTCAGTGGAGGCTTGCGTGTTGCTATGATGCAGAATAGGTTTCACTGGAGCTTTCAGACTAAAACAGACTAGGAAGAAAAACCTGGTCATCTACTTCCAAAAATCAGCCAATGAAAACCCTATGGATCATAATGGTTCTGTCCACAACAGTCATGGGAATGGCACAGGACCGGACAGCGGTTTTGTTCCACTGTGGGTGGGAAACTGTCTTAGCCATCCAGTGCTGCTATAAAAGAAATACCACAAGTGGATGGCTTTATCAAACAGAAATTTATTCTCTCACAGTTTAGAGGCTAGAAGTCCAAATTCATGGTGCCAGTTCCAGAGGAAGGCTTTCTGTCTCTGTCGGCTCTGGGGAAGGTACATTTCATCAATCTTCCCTGGTCTAGGAGTTTCTCAGCACAGGGACACCAGGTCCAAAGGACATGCTCTGCTCCTGGTGCTTCTTTCTTGGTGGTATGAGGTCCCTTTCTCTCTGCATGATTCTCTCTCTTTTTATCTCTTGTAAGATAAAAAGTGATGCAGGCCACACCCCAGGGAAACTCCCCTTACATCAGATCAGGGCTGTGACCTGATTAAGTGTGTTGCGTCTCACCCTAACCCTCTTTAACATAACTTAATCTTGCCTCATTAACCACAGGCAGAGATCAGGATTTACAACACATAGGAAAATTATATTAGATCACAAGATGGAGGACAACCACACAATACTGGGAATCAAGGCCTGGCCAATTTGACACACATTTCTGGGTGACACAATTCAACCCATAACAGGAACCAACTTGACGGCAGCTAACAAACAAACAATGGCACCCTCAGTGGTGCTTCGCAGCTGCTCCACCTACACATATACGCTTGTGTATAAAAGAACCCCCAGAGCACCTTGAGCTGCTAAACGCTGTGACTTAAGGAAGCCCTAGCTGTAGACTCAGGGTTCCAGGCATCTTGCATTTCTCCTTTGCTGGGAAGGGCATGCAGTCACAGCCTCAGAAAAACTGTAGGCAGAATGACTTGGGGTTCACTCATCTTGGAGCTTTTAAGCTCTGTCCAGGCACTAGGATGGTAGCTAACCCAATGGGACCAGAGGAAGGGTGGATGGTGGTGGGGTGGGAAGGGTATCTGGACATGGTTTCCTTGTTATTCAAAGCAGAGACAATTTATCTAAAAATAGAAGACTGAGCTCAGGGGCATCATAGCCATTAAATTCAGTTATATTTTAAGTTAAAATACTTTTCTTACACAGTCATATATTTCTTTCCTCATAGTAAGTTGCAGAAAAGGGAAGTTCTAGTAGTTCAGAGGCTTGGATAAGCATGTGAAAGTTCACAGCATATCCAAATTTTATCTGATGACTTAATCAAGGAACTCGACTTATGGTGGGGCGGGTCTCATGAGAACAGGACATCGGACAACTTGTTGCTACAAATACTATTTTTCCTTAGTGATAGCCATTCACCCACTTCATGTTGGGCCAGGGAATTGGAGCAAAAGGATTTCGGAGAATTCCAGAAAGCCTTTCTGCCAATAAGTAGAGCAACAGAAGAGCAAATTACGATGGGTATTTTGACATTGTTCCCCCAGCATGGGGAAATGCAGAGGTGGAGGTGGAGGTGGAGACGTGGGCTCTACTTCTGGCTCCAGCGCTCTGATCACTTGACCGTTATGGGCTCACTGAAGCTCAGGCTGCCTGTGCCTCAGTTTACCATGGGTGTCTTAGGGATCCCATGGCTGGTGGGAGAGTGTGTGTGATGGCAGCAAGGTTCTAAGGGGCACAGATTCAGTCATTCAAAAATATAGGAAACCCTACCATGTGCCAGGCACTGTATTGGGTATTATGAAAGAGACAGCAATGTTTGCAAGGTCACTGTCTTCTAGGAGCTCATAGCCTATGGGGAATGGCTTAACACCAATAAGAGGTAGTGGCATTAAGGCATATACATAAACAATCACAGCTGCGTGATGTGGTGGGAAAAAAGGTCTACACATGTTTCGGGCAGACCAAACTAGAAATGGAGAAAAAGATGCCCTAGGATTTTCATGAGTAGTAAATGAAAAAAGGTATGTAAAGCACCTGGCCCACAGTCTGACATAAAGCTGGTGGTTTCCTAGTATTGATATCAGGTCCTATGTGGTAAACAGGGTCTCTCTGGAATCATTCATAGTCCCTAAGAGGGGTAGAACCCCATTCTATCTCCATGGCCTAGGGATCTCCTAAACTAAGTATAGAAGTTAACAAGTAACGCTAACTACTAATGCTTAGTGAGAACTTAATATAGGCTGGGACTGTGTTAAATGTTTTTCAAATACCACCTCATTTAATCTGTATATCACGTGAGAAAAGTACTTAAAAAGTTCTTCATTTACAGATGAGGCACCTGAAGATCAAGAGGTTAAGTAGCTCCTTTAAGTTCACATTAGATCAAACCAGAGCCTTTCTGACTCAGGAAGCTGTGCTATTAGTCACTACCTATTCATTTTCCAAGAATCTAAAGGTTAGATGTTCAAACCCACCCAGAGCTACCTCAGGAGGAATGCCTGGTGATCTGCTGCTTCCAAAAGATCACTGCCTTGAAAACCCTATGGAGCAATTCTACTCTGCTTATATGGGGTCACCATGAGTTGGAATTGACTCGACAGCAACTGTTTATATATTTTGCTTACATGCTTCCCTGAAGTCCCTGGGTGGTGTAAATGGTTAATGCACTTGGCTTCTAAGCAGAAGTTTGGAGGTTTGAGTCCATCCAGACGTACCTTGGAAGAAAGGCCTTGTGATCTACTTCTGAAAAATCAGTCATTGAAAGCCCCATGGAGCACAGTTCTACTCTGACACACGTGGGGTCGCCATGAGTTGGAGTTGACTCAATAGTAGCTGGTTTACTTGCTTCTCCAAGGTTTCAACTTCAGAAGGTTCTGGCTGAAGAGCAAGAGATCTGAGAAGTCTGCCCTAATGGACAATGGGGCTGGCCTCACTCACACAGCCCTGAGGATGGCAGAAACACCGTAAGCACCCCGGGACTGGGATTGGCAAAGAGATGCTTTGGTCACCTGGGATTGTTGCTTCAGCGAAAAGCCATGACTTGCTATAAGGGACTGTCTCAGTGTTGATGTAACAGGAACACCACAAGTGAGTGAGTTTAACAGATAGATATTTATTTTCTCACTTTTTAGAGGCTATAAGTCTGATTTCAGGGCACTGGCTCTAGGAGGAGGCTTTCTCTCTCTGTCGGCTCTGGGGGAAGTCCCTTGTCTCTTTTCAGCTTCTGTTCCTGGTTCCTTGGAGATCTTCATGTGGCATGGCATCTCTCTTCCCCATCTGTGCTTCCTTGCTTCTGTGCCTAATCTACTCTTTTTATATCTCAAAAATGATGGCTTAAGACATGACCTACACTGATATGGTCTCATTATCATAACAAAGAAAACCCCATTCCTGAATGGGATTGGGTCCAGAGATACAGGGTTTACAACACGTTTTTGAGGTACACAATTCAATTCATAACAGGTACGCGTAAGCTCCTGCACTGTCTCTTGCCACAATAAGAGATACTTTTCAGAAACCACAATTCAGGGGAAATTTCATTCCAAAAGCTTCAAAGAAACCCAGAAATTGGGTGGCAGCTTTAATTCTCTACGTTATAAACCCTGAGCTTTTCATATGAGATCAGTCCTTTCTGTGGGCAGACCATGTTGCTGGTCCCATAGTCGCGGTTGATGAGTTCAATTCTTTATTGAATCAATTCTTGGTCTATTCTTTTCACTTTGTCTCATGGTCATGGAACTGTGGTTATAACACTGGTAAATATGTTCCTTTGGCCATGGCAGGGGAAAAAAATGAATGAGAGAAAATAATACAATCTCTCATTCTAGTTGGGAAAGAGCTCCAAATACTGGTACTACCATCTTTACATACACAGTGAAGCACATTCAATTCTTCATAAGTCTAGCTCTGAAACAGTCCTCTAATTCGGGGTCAGCAAACTATGGCCCACAGACCAAATCCAGATGGTAGCTTGTTTTTTCAAATAAAGTTTTATTCGAACTCAACCACCCTCACTTGTTTATGTATTATTTCTAGTTGCTTTTATGCTACAGCAGCATAGTTGAATAATTGTGACGGAGACCAAATGACCCACAAAGGCCAAAGCATTTACTGTCTGGTCCTTTACAGAAAGTATTTGCCAATCCCTGCTCTAACTTATCCTTTCCGTTCCCTTTGCTTGGACTATTGCTGTGATTTCCAGGTTTGTGATTTCCTTACCACTCCAATGTCCACCACACCTCCACTTTGTTGCTAAGGGATCTGTCAAAATTAAAAACATGGTTATGTTACCACCTGATACTTCTTAATTCTCCAATGATTCTCCATTGTCTCCAGTACAAATCCAAACTCCTGAACTCAGCATATAATGCCATTCATAACTTGTCTCTACCTATATTCCCATCCTATTTTCTGTCACTTCCCCACTCCCAGTACATATACTCTTGTGATGGAGCTGCAGTGAGCATATCCCTCATCCTCAAATAGCACATGTTCCTTTATGCTTTGGTAGATTGTATACTGTTCTCTTTGCCTGAGGTCTTCCCTCTCTATTTTACGTGATGGACCACTCTTCCTTTAAGATCCAACTCCAATACCATCTAACCTTCACAGTTTCTCACCTTCTTGTCCATTGTGTTATAATTATTTGTTTTCACATCTGTCTTTCCTACAAGACTGTGTATTTCTTTAAGGCAGGGATCCATATCAATTTACTTTTATGTTCAAGGTAGCTGGCATATATTCTAGTACATAGTAGGTCCTTAATGGATGTTTATGGGATAAACGAATGAGCTAACAAATGTATGTATGCATACATCAGTACCTCTATTACTAAAGCACATTTCTCCCTGGGATTATCCACCCCACCTCCTGAGAGTCCTTTTTCGATGAGGGCAGACGTGGGCTTAGCAGTGAACACGGGAGTGGATGAAAGTGCTCTTCTTGGAGTCTGCTGTTCACTTCTGCATTTATCACCTCTGGCCTGACTCATGCAGATGGCAGAAGAATTCAGTTTCTCCTGATAGATAGTGAGCTCCAGCTCCATTACAGAGAGAAAAGGTCTAGAATAGACAGGGAGACTACATCAGAATGGCTCAAGGAGCAGCCATTCCCAGGACTGCTTGGCATCCAGGGCAGGTGAAAGTGCCTCTGTGTGCACTCGGCAAGGGGCAAGACAGCTCTGCTGGCAGGAAGCTCCCTCCCAGCCACGTGGCTCAGAGCGACTCCGCAGAGCAGAGCTGGCCTCTGGAGAAGGTCAGTGTGGAACTGGGGCCCAGGGGGGAGATAGATTTCTCTTTGGGCACATCCATTGGCTCAGTGTTCAGCAGCTATTTAAGCCCAAATCTCAAACCATAGGCCATGCAGAAAGAGCCTGGAACTCAGAGGACTCAATCATTCACAAAGAGGAAGAATAGAAAGAGCAAGGGAAAAAGAGGGAGAAATAAGAAGGGAAAAGAAGAGTCAGAAAGGAATAAAAACAAAAACAAAGGTCAAGTGAGCAGACATCGTGAAGAATGACCGCGTGCCATTTATAAGGTCTTAAGCATGCCCTGGGCAGCTTCTCTCCACCCCAAGCATGGGGTCAGTTCCTCTACTGGTCAAGCAGGTATTTTCTGCCTCCACTCCCCTCCCCTGCTCTCCTCTTGTCATGGATTGAATTTTGTCCCCCAAAAATGTGCGTATCAATTTGGCTGGGCCATGATTTCCAGTAATGTGTGGTTGTCCTCCATTTTGTGATTGTAATTTTATGTTAAAGAGGATTCGGGTGCGATTGTAACATCCTTTCTAAGGTCATATCCCTGATCCAATATAAAGGGAGTTTCCCTGGGGTGTGGTCTGCACTACCTTTTATCTTACAAGAGATAAAAGGAAAGTGAAGCAAACAGAGAGACGGGGGACTTCATACCACTGAGAAAGCAGTGCCAGGAGCAAAACATGTCCTTTGGACTTGGGTCCCTGTGCAGAGAAGCTCCTAGTCCGAGGGAACATTGATGAGAAGGCTGACAGAGACAGAAAACCTTCCCCTGGAGCTGGTGCCCTGAATTTGGACTTTCAGCCTACTTTACTGTGAAGAAATAAACTTCTCTTTGTTAAAGCCATCCACTTGTGGTATTTCTGTTATAGCAGCATTAGATGACTAAGACACCTCCCCTGTTCTCTCTTTCTTCCTTCTTCCTGCCCCCTTTAGCCTCTGTCCTCCTCCTTTCTTCCCTCTTACTCTCACTGCTCCATAGTCTATGCCCCCTCTCCAGAATTCACTTCATCTACAAAGGATCTTGCACCTGAGGAAGAGCTTGGAGGAGTGAGAAGAGGCTGCCTGCCGTTAAGGATCATTGGGAGACAGTACCTGAAAGCAGCAGGCTGGGGCACGGGCTCTGCTCTATGCCTGGGGATCACTCTCTGGGAAAGTGGCTGAGCCTTCTTTGGGGAAGATCATTGATGTGTGTGTGCACACACACACACAAACACACATATGCATGCACACTTTCATGCACAGCAGCACTTTCAGAAAGGTCCTGAGCTCCCTCCTTCGACAGCACACATTAGGCCCCTGCTCAAGGGAGTACTGCTGGGGCTCAGGGTGTTTAACATGGAGCCTCTGTGGGGAGTTCCAAACTATCATAATGGAATTCATGAAAGTCTGACGTCATGCTGGTGGCAGAGGAATAACCCTTATGTTGTGGGCTAACCATGTTATATCAAGTCCATGTTATATCAAGTTTTTATTGCTTGTAATTATGTTTGTGGAGAAAGAAGGAGATGACTCGACTTAGAGCACAATAATATCAGTAATAATAGACTAGGCTAGGCTAGGAGGGACTTTTATTTATTTTTTTTAATTGTACTTCAGGTGAAGGCTTACAGAACAAATAGTTTCTCATGAAACAGTAGTACACATATTGTTTTATGACATTGGTTAACTACCCCACAACTTGTCAACCCTCTAACTTCTCAACCCTTTTTTTTTTTGGTGAAAATACACATAGCCAAAGATACAGCATTTCAAAAATTACTACATGCACAGTTCAGTGACATGGACTACGTTCTTCCAATTGTGCTGCTGTTCTCACTTAAGATGAAGGCTTACAGAACAAAACAGTTTCTCATTTAACAGTTAGTACACATGTTGCCCTATGACAATGGTTAACAATCTCACAACACATCAACAATATCGTTACTCAACCTTGGGTTTCCTATCATCAGCTTCCTTGTCCCCTTCTGCATTCTGGCCCTTGTCACTGGACTACGGTACCTCATTAGTCCCATTTGGTTTTACGGGGCTGTCCAGTCCCATGCTGAATGGTGAACCTCAGAGATAACTTCACCACTGAGCTAAAGGGTGTCTGGAGGCCAAACTCTCGGGATTTCTCTAGTCTCCTTTAGGCCAGTAAATCTGGTCTTTTTTTTTTGTGAGTTAGAATTATGTTCTACATCCTTCTCCAGCTCAGTCCAGAACCCTCTGTTGTAATCCTGGTCAGAGCAGTCAGTGGTGGTAGCCGGGCACCATCGAGCTGTACTGGACTCAGTCCGGTGGAGGCCTTGGTAGATGTGGACCATTAGTCCTTCGGGCTAATCTTTTCCTTGTATTCTAGTCTCTTCATTCTCCCTTGCTCCCGAAGGGATGAGACCTGTGGAGTATCTTAGATGGCCGCTCACAGGCTTTTAAGACCCCAGACACTACTCACCAAGGTAGAATGTAGAACATTGTCTTTGTAAGCTGTGTCATGCCAATTGAGTTAGATGTTCCCTGAGACCATGGTCCCCACAGCCCTCCGCCCAGCAATTCAGTCCCTCAGGGAGTTTGGATGTGTCTATGGGGCTTCCATGACCTTTCCTTGTACAAGTTGTGCTAGTTGCCTAGGAGGGACTTTTGTTGAAGTTAATGGGTGCCTTTGCAAGGATGATGCAAATACATACTCTACGAAATGAGTCTGTTGCCAAACTCTGTTGGTTTATTCCCAGTGATGTCTGGAATTATCCATCCCTTTGCTTCCTTCCATTTCTCTGCTAATGCCGTGGTTCAGCTCTTATGGCCTCAGAGCCGTTACGGATTGAATTGTGTGCCCCCCAAAATATGTGTTCAGTTCCTGGCCATTGTATCTGTGGGTGTAATCCTGTTTGGAAACATCCAGTCTTTTGTTATGTTAATGAGGTCATACTAGTGTAAGGCTGATCTTAAACCTAATCACTTCTGAGTTATAAAAAGAGCAGAATAAACCCAGAGGCACACTCATAGGGGAAGACAGACACCATCCGAGGATTGTCTAGTAGCCGAGGACTGCCAAGGAACCAAGGAATGTCCAGGGCTACCAACAAGGAGGAAATCAAAATGGCCAAGACCTTGATTTGAATTTTTAGCCTCCAAAACTGTAAGAAAACAAATTTCTGTTCTTTAAAGCCACCCACTTGTGGTATTTGTTTTACAGCAGTACCATGTAACTAAGACGATAGTCTCTTAAATAATTTCCTCCCTTTCTGGAGCTTCCCTTTCCAACCCCAACTGCCTGCCAAGGGCAGGTTGATTGTCCTAATGAATAAACCATCTAATCCCTCCACTCACATAATTTGGTCTCCTTCCATCACCTACAGACACACCTTATTCCCTTATTAGCATCCAGCTGCCAGGCAGTCTCCCCTCAGCCCATCTTTCCAGACACATCTCCCTCTATTCTTGGATGTGGATCCTAGATTCTGGTCACACCAACCATCAGCTATTCTCTGTACTTGTCACATGTTTAATTATCATTGTGATTTTTCAAAAAATCCAACTGCACTGCCCTTTCTGATACTTCTGCCTACCTAATCTCTGAGGTCCACTCATATACCACCTTCTTTCTGAAGCCTCTTCTTGGTTAATACTTTAAAATTTGCCTCGCTCTGCTGAGTTCTTAGAGTGCTGAGATGGGACTGGCTCTTGTAAGACATTAAACGTGCACATGTTAGTCTCCATTTCTGGACTAAAAGCTCGTTGAAGGCAGGGTTAGTTTCTATTGTATTCATCTTTTATGTCCCAGTCTTTCATAGAGTAAAATCTGCATGAATATGCAATTGTATGCATTTAACAAATAGGCGGTTATCTCTGGAACCCATAAATTAAACGGGGTTACCAGAAAATAAAACACAATGACAGGACAGAGATATAAATTACATATATAACCAAAATCTAGCCTTCCGTTCAGAGACTTAACGCACACTAGGAAGTTCTTAGAAATTTATGAATGGAATCAAAGGAGTAATGAGACAGCCTGGGTGAAGCCATTGAGGCAAAAGGACGATTTTGACTACGTCTGAACAGATAGGAAACCAGCCTGTTATATGCTGAGTGCTGTGCTGGTTGCTTTCCTGGCATTATCTCATTTAATCCTCAACACAACCCTGCTTTACAGATAAGAAACTTGCCTAAGGTGACACAGCTTTAAAGTATCAGAGTTAGGACTTGAATCCTGGCCGTCCAGCTTCCAAGCCCACATGCTTACACAGCATTCTGCTTTCCCCAGCAGGGGCCAGAGCTTGGATGTCGTTGTTCTTCTTAACTGTCCTCGAATTCCTTCCGACTCATGGCCACCTCATGTACAACGGAAAGAAACATTGCCTGGTCCTGCGCCATCTTCACGCCATGCTTGAGTTCATTGTTGCAGTCACTGTGTATTTTGAGTGCCTTCCAATCTAGGGGCTCATATTCCAGCACTATAAAAAGCCTGTTGCCATCAAGTCGATTCCAACTTATAGTGACCCTATTGGACAGAGTAGAACTGCCCCACAGGGTTTCCAAGGCTATAGGCTTGCTGAGTCGGAATCGACTTGAGGGCAATGGTTTTTTTTAATCTTTACGGAAGCAGACTGACACATCTTTCTCCCACAGAGTCACTGATCTTTCCAACTGTTGTACTACCAAGGGCTCCTTCCAGCACTATATGAGATAGAATTCTGCTGTGATCCATAGAGTTTTCACTGGCTAATTTTCAGAAGTAGATCACTAGGCCTTTCTTCCTAGCCTGTCTTAGTCTGGGAGCTCCACTGAAACCTGTCCACTCTGGGTATATGAAATACCTGTGGCATAGCTACCAGCATCATAGCAACATGCAAGCCACCACAGTATGACAAACTGACAGACGGGTGGTGGTTAGTTGGATGTTAGCTGGTGAGAAAACTCAACAGGGAAAGTGAGAGGCATGAGGCAGAAGGAACTCCAGCAAGCAGAGCAGAGGAAGCAGTGAGGAATGGAGTGGAGACATGGCTTAGTCAAAGGATCCTGTGTGTAGATGTAGAGGCTGTCTAGGTTCCAACCTCATAAGGGTTGAGGTGGCATTCTGCTAGGAAGGGGCTGACCTAGTAGGAGTGTGGCAGTATTGTTTAGAGCAATGGGCTATTAAAAAGCCTGGACTAGGTGTCAGGGGACAGACTCAGGCGGATTAACCTGTAAGCACGGTATGCACTGGTTTACAGTAAGCAAGCAAGGTACGCATGGGCTTAATTGTGCTTACTTACAAATCTGTAGTGAACAATTTCACCTGGGTTTCACCCAGATTACTAAGTAAGCACAATTAAGCCTGTGCCTACCTTGCTTATTGGGTAATTTGTCCCTTGGCACACTGAAGAGCCCGGGAAAAGTCCTGGGTTGTGGGGTGCGGTGATCTGTGAGAGCAGAGGAGGAATGGAATTCGGAGGGATCTCAATGGAGGCACAGATACCAGAGGGTCAACCTGGCAAGAGGCAGATCCATCAGATGGGCAGGGATTCCCACGGGGCTGGCTGTGTGCGTCGTTACCGATGGCTCAGGGAGTGAAGGCTGTCCCACCCAGCACTGTGCGTGTGGAGTTATTTACGGTTATCAACCTCACAGCTGGAAGGAAAAAACATAGAGTCCATGTGCGATTTAGGATGACTCTTTTGTCCAAAGTGCCTATTTAACCAAGTCCAGTATCAAATTAGTCCAGCCAAGAAACCACTTAGATTTTTTTAAACATATTTGTTGCCTAATTACTGCCTTTAGCAGTGGTTAATTTAGCAAGTAAATAAGTAATATACCTGGCATCAGATAATGCAAACATTGTGTTGCTTCTACTACTACTAATATTACTACTACTAATTGTTATTATTATATTTATACTTATTTTTATTACTCTAGTAGATACCACTTATTGGTATCTTCCATTTGCCAGGCAAACTTATAGGAGCTTTGCATCCATAACCGCTAATACTCATTAAAATCCTGCTACGTATTAGCCGTGTTATGCGTAGCCTCTAAGTCTTTTTATTAATGACAAGTTGCTTTGTAGATTGTGTCTGGGACAGAAGCCTTGTCACCCCATTGGCCTCCAGAGACCCCATATGCCCCTCACGAATCATGATATTTTAAATCTTAATTCTCATTCCCCAGCTTTGTATGCCGTGGGCCTTCATCTTGAGGGGCTGGGATGCTAGATCTAAGATTTGTTTGGGGCAAAAGTCTCCTAACACCATCTATCCAATCTACTCCCCCTTCTGCCAGATCATCACCGGAGTGAAAAGACAGTATCAGTGAGATGAATTATTTCTTATTAAATCACTATTGTTGTTGTTAGGTGCCATCAAGTCAATTCTGACCCATAGCGACCCCATGCAGCAGAGTAGAACTGCCCCATAGGGTTTCCTAGGTTGTAATCTTTGTGGGAGCAGATCACCAGTTCTTTCTCCCATGGAGCTCCTGGGTGGATTCGAACCGCCAACCTTTTGGTTAGCAGCTGAGCACTTAACGATTGAGCCACCAAGATTAAATCACTAGTGATTTGCAATTTATGCCAGAAACAAATCTGTATCCTATTACATACAAATACCACTAGAGTCCTCCTAGGAAGATGTTAGTGTACCTGCAGTGACCTTGGGCCCACACTCTAGGACACTTTTTGATCATTTGATAAAAAATGAAAATACAGGAGAGTTTTGAGTCAGAGGTATTATGACCTCTTTGTGGGTCCAGAGGCAGCTCAAAAACCAACCCCTCTTCCCCACTCTGTCTCTTGTCAGATGTCTGTTTTACTTTAAAGATCAAAATACTGTATTTTATTAACTTATATTGCCTGATGTACAATGTCTCTGGTGCCAAAACTACTCTCAGTGTCATAGAAGTTCAGAAATAGAAAGAAATTTCATTTTTAGAATACAGTAATGCAAAACATATTTTAGTTCTCTGTACTTCTTGAAAAAAATTGTGTCTCTAAGTTATCTTCTGCCTTGTCAAAAATGTATTAGGGCATTCCAGGCTCTCACCCACCCACTCCTCCATTGTGCCCCGCCGCTCCTGACTTCAGGACCCCACCCCCTCTGCTCCTGGGTCTTGTCAACTGCACCCTCTGCTTCCCTGATGGCTGTGCCTTTATTCTTATTCTTGTATTTCTGTCTTTATTGTTTGTGTTCTGACACTGATAGGATAGGACTGATAATCAAGACTGACAGGACTGATATATATATCATATGCATGTGAAAGCCGGACAGTGAATAAGGAAGACTGTAGAGGAATTGACTCCTTTGAATTGTGGTGTTGGCGAAGAATATTGAATATACCATGGACTGTCAAAAGAATGGACAAATCTATCTTGGAAGAAGTACAACCAGAATGCTCTGTAGAAGCAAGAATGGCAAGACTATGTCTCACATACTTTGGACACATTATCAGGAGGGATCAGTCACTGGAGAAGGATATCATGCTGGTAAAGTAGAGGGTTAGCGAAAAAGAGGAAGACCCTCAATGAGATGGATTGACACAGTGGCTGCAACAGTGGGCTCAAGAATAGCAACAATTGTGAGGATGGAGTAGGACCAGGCAGCATTTCCTTCTGCTGTGCATAGGTTTGCCATGAGTTGGAACTGACTCGGAAATCATTACCAACCATCTACCATTGTTGTGTACTTACTTTGTTTAGGAATACAGTCCTAGAGTAGACTATTAAAAAAATGTAAGTACCCTGAGAACATGAGAATTGTTTTTCTGTATGCATAATATATCAGCTCTGTTGTTGACAAATTCTGTCACAGTGCCTGGTACAGCAAACATTAAATAAATGTCAGTTTCTTAATGAATGAAAGACAATAAGGAAGGGAGGAAGGGAAGGGGACAGAAGAAAGAGAAATGTAATCCTTGGAGTATGCCTTTCAGGAACCAAGGCATTGGATTTTCAGCACTGGACATGATTTGAATAATTGCTCTGCCCACACTAAGAACCCATTTCTACAGCAGTCCAAATCTGTGGGTAGGGCTCCCAGAGACCAAACGAAGGGATTAAAATCAAGAAAATTCACTATTCAATGCTTTGTTCATAAAGTCTCCCAACCATTGATTGGATTAAATGGCATTTAACCAGTCAGCTGTTTTAATGTTCTTTCCCAAACCCAAGACAATTTACAAAGCTAAAAATCTGTGTTCCGTCAGAATAACAAATTATGTGAAAAGTACCTAGATAGAAACTTCTGCTTAAATTCAATTACTAAAACAGAACAAGACAAAACAAAATGAAAACTTGTTTGACTGACTCTGATTTTTAGAAGAAGTGTGAGGTGTATGCAGACAGAAACCTGTACACCAATGTTCATTGCAGCACTTATCACAGTAGCCAAAAGGTGGAAATAATCTAAATGTCTATCAACAGAAGAAGGGACAAACAAAATACGGTATACATACGATGGAATATTACTCAACCGTAAAGGGACATGAAGGCTTGGTGCATGGATGAACCTAGAAAACGTCTTGCTGAGTGAAATGAGTCAGTCTCAAAAGGACAAATACGGTATGAGATAAAATATATAGAAAGCAAAGATGATTAATGAATACCAGGGGTGGAAGGAAGAGGGGGGGAAAAGGGAGTTTTTGTTTAGGGGGTGGCTTAGTTATCTAGTACTGCTATAACAGAAATACCACAAGTGGATGGCTTCAACAAACAGAAGTTTACTCTCTCACAGTCTGGTAGGCTAGAAGTCTAAATTCAGGGTGTCCGCTCCAGGAGAAGGCTTTCTCTCTCTGTCGGCTCTAGGGGAAGGTCCTTGCCATCAATCTTCCGGTGGTCTAGGAGCTTCACCAGCACAGGAACCCAGGATCCAAAGGACGCCCTCTGCTCCCAATGCTGCTTTCTTGGTGGTGTGAGGTCCCCAACTCTTTACTCGTTTTCTTTTCCTTTTATCTCTTGTAAGATAAAAGGTAATGCAGGCCACATCCCAGGAAAACTCCCGTTACATTGGATCAGGGCTGTGACCTGAGTAAGGGTGTTACATCCCACCCTAATCCTCTGTAAAATCTAATCTGCCTCATTAACCACAGGCAAAGATTAGGATTTACAACCCATAGGAAAATTACATCAATCACAAAATGGAGGACGACCACACAATACTGGGAATCATGGCCTAACCAAGTTGACACATATTTTTGGAGGACACAGTTCAATCCATGACAGGGGGCATTAACTTTATGTTAATGGTGGTGGAATAACTCAGAAGAGGATGGTGACAGGTTATACTGTAAAACCTGTGAAAGCAGAACCTGTGTAAGGCAGAAACCTGTCAGAGAAGGAAAACTAAAATATTTTCCACTAATAGAGAGTGATAGAAAAATGGTAAGACTGCACCCCACCCAAGACAGAAAACTTGCAAGACCCAGAAAAACAAGGCAGTCTGGTCGAGTTCTGGCTCTCACAGTTTTCATTATACGATATGAAGAATATAATTGATGTCACTGAATTTTACATGTAGAAATTGTGAATTGATGAATGTTTTAGTGTGTATATTTTCACTACAAAAAAAAAAGTAGTGTAAGGTATGTATGTAGAGAGTGTTGATCTCCTCATATGCTGAGTACCTCCCTACCTGCAGAGGCTTGGAGTGGGTGTTTGGGAAGATGTCATCCAAAGAGAAGACACATCTTATGCAAGACACAGCTGCATAGTAAGGCAAAAAGACACACCCTTAGATGATATCCTGTGCATTTATGGTATAAGACTATGGGGATGCCAGAAAGGAAAGGCTAAAGGAGCTAGCACAGAAACAGAGCATGGGATCACAGACTGGAGGAACCTGTATTTATATGTCACTTCATCAAGGACAGGCATGTCGTAAGAATGGAGAGAAGACAGCACTGGTGTCCAGAAGCCAGCAGTCCAGATGTCTCTAGTTGCAATCATCCTGGGAAATCTCCTGCCTCTGCCTCTTAATAATAGCTTTGCAACTTGAGGCAAGCGACATGAACTATCACATGTCCAAATTAAGTGAGATGAATCTCACCGTCCTTGCTTCTAAGGAGCATTCTGACTGTACTTCCTCCAGGACAGATTTGTTTGTTCTTCTGGCATTCCATGGTTTATTCAATATTCTTTGCCAACACCGTAATTCAAATGCGTCAAGTCTTTTTCAGTCTTCCTTTTTCATTGCAGCATATAAAGTCCAATTTTGGGCAATTTCAGTTGTATTAAACTAGCTTCTATTTTTATCAAAATAATATAAGCACATATTTGAAAATGTAGAGGGCAACTACAAAACTCTCAAGAGAAAATAGATGATCTTTGCCCCATCCTTTCTTACTTTAGAGTCTTACTCTCAATGACAGACCTTTTGCAACCCTTTTGGCTGTCTCTTCATGTAATTACCTGTGTATTTCCAAGTGATGTGCTCATACTACTCACTCTCAATTTATCAGTCTTTTCCCCTCACCAAGGCTGTTGACTTAATACAATGGGAGATGAGGATTTACCAACTTTACCCCAACATCTTTCATATGTCCCCTCTCACCATTATCCCATTATTAGTTAAATCACAATTTTTATTTAAATCAAGAGTCAGCACTGGCATTATTTTGACTATAAAACCATTATTCTCTGCTGAGAAAATTAGTACACTATGATTAAACTAACTTTTTTCATGTTGTCATGGTTTCAGTTATGTCCCCCCAAAAACGTGTGTGTCAATTTGGCTGGGCCATGATTCCCAGAATTGTGTGGTTGGCCTCCATTTTGTGATTTTATGTTAAAGAGGATTAGGGTGGGATTGTAACACCACCCTTACCCAGGTCAGATCCCTGATCCAATGTAAAGGCAGTTTCCCTAGGGTGTGGCCTGCACCACCTTTTACCTTACAAGAGATAAAAGGAAAGCAAAGCAAGCAGAGAATTGGGGACCTCATACCACCAAGAAAGCAGTGCCAGGAGCAGAGAGCATCCTTTGGACCGGAATCCCTGGGCCGAGAAGCTCCTAGTCTGGGGGAACACTGATGAGAAGGCCAAGAGAGAGAAAAAGCCTTCCCCTGGAGCTGATGCCCAGAATTTGGACTTTTAGCCTACTTTAACTGTGAGGAAATAAACTCTCTTCATTAAAACCATCCCCTTGTGGTGTTTCTGTTATAGCAGCACTAGATGACTAAGACACATGTGCAACTTTCTTATACTATTGTTGTTGCTGTTAGTTGCCATTGAGTCGATTCCAACTCTTTGGAATCAGATTGCCAGTCCTGTCTTCCGAGTTCCTCTGGATAAGGTTCGAATAGCCAACCTCAGATAGCAGTAGAGTGCTTAACCATTTGCAGCACCCAGAGACTTCCCTTTTTATGATTAATAATTGGCTATTTTTGTTCTTGTAGTTTGCTTTGTTTTCTATGTGCATATCACAGGTTTTTGTTTTTTTTTTCTCAAACTTGCCAAAAACTTTCCACTGTTAAATACCTCAAGTAGTCTATGAGATCTGTTTGTTTTCCCTAAGACATCTTCCTGGGAGCACTTTATTATCCAGTCCTAATTTCATGGATTGCTTTGTAGGCTGGTTGGGCATCTGTTGTCCAGATCCTTTTCATTGCAATCATCCTGGGAATTCCCTTTGCCTCGCGTGTGCTGTATCCCTCATTCTTCCATGTCTCCCTTTTGGTTTACTCCTCATTCAGATGAAGCATATCCTCCAGCAGCTTCCTTAGGAAATGTGCATGGGAGGTAAAATGTAGAGTCTTGCACATGTGACAACGTCCTTATTCTCTCATCACACTTGATGGATAGTTTGGCTGGGTATAGCACTTCAGGTTGAAAATCATTTTCCTTCAAAACCTTGAAGATGTTCCTCTGCCTTCCAGCTTCTGGTGTTGCTTTTAAGTAGTCCAATACTATTCTAATTATGATCTCACGTGGGACACCTTTCGTCTCCTGCTCTAGAAGCTTTTATGATCTTCTCTTTATTGCTGGTTGTTTGAAATTTCATGATGATCTGTCTTGAAGTTCTTGTTTATTCATTCATTCACGTATTCCTTCGATCATGTACTCATTGGGCTGGGCACTTGTTCTCCATTCTGTAATTAAAAATATGCATATATATTTCTTTGATAATACACTCCCTTACGTTTCAAATATCTTTGCCAGTTTGAACAATGAAATATAACATCTATTTTAACTAACGTTAATAAATTTGTAATTTTCAAATTCAAAGTTAATTTTTTTGTGAAAATACACAGAACAAAACATAAACCCATTCAACAGTTGTCACATATACAGTTCACTGATAATCGTTACATACTTCACGTTGTGTCACCATTCTCCCTATCTCTGCCCATATTGTTTCATCACTGTTATCTTAGACTCTCCATCCCCTAAAGTTCTCATGTGTGTTTTAGAGTTACTGTTGCCCATTTAATATCATATAGATAATTCTTTAAAAGACAGCAATGCTTAAGTTGAACATGCTTTATGAAATGTGCTAAACTGTTGTTTATTTTAAAGATGACTTCATGAGATCGTTTTGGTTTAAGGCTTAAAATTTGTTTCCAGGCAATAGATTTCAGGGTTCTCCCAGTCTAAATGTATCCAGTAACTCCGGTTTCCAATAAGAATTTGAAGTTCTATTCCTCATTGCTGATTTAAAAAAAAAAAAAATTTTTATTATACTTTAGATGAAAGTTTACAAAACAAATAGTTTCTCATTAAACAGTTAGCACACATTGTTTTATGACATTAGTTAACAACCTCACGACATGTCAACACTCGCTGTTCTCAACCTTAGGTTCCTTATTACAAGCTTTCCTGTCCCCACCTGCCTTCTAGTCCTTGTCCCTGGGCTGTTGTGCCCATTAGTCTTGTTTTGTTTCATGGGTCTGTCTAATCTTTGGCTGATGGGTGAACCTCGGGAGTGACTTCATTATTGAGCTAAAAGGGTGTCTGGGGGCCATACTCTCGGGTTTCTCCCTTCTCTGTCAGGCCAGTGAGTCTGGTCTTTTTTTGTAGGTTAAAATTTTGTTCTACATTTTTCTCCAGCTCTGTCCAGGACCCTCTGTTGTGATCCTTGTCAGAGCAGTCAGTGGTGGTAGCTGGACACCATCTACTTGTACTGGACTGAGTCTGGTGGAGGCCTTGGTAGTTCTGGTCCATTAGTCCTTTGGACTAGTCTTTCCCTTGTATCTTGTTTGTTTTCTTCATTCTCCCTTGCTCCCAAAGGGGTGAGACTGGTGGGGTATCTTAGATGGCTGCTCACAGAAAGCAGAGAATACCAGAAAGATGTTTGCTATGCAAAGTCATTTGACTCTGTGGATCATCACAAATTATGGATAACATTGTGAAGAATGGGAATGCCAGAACATTTAATTGTGCTCATGAGGAACCTCTACTTAGACCATGAGGCAGTCATTCAAGCAGACGAAGGGGACACTGCGTGGTTTAAAATCAGGAAAGGCGTGTGTCAGAGTTGTATCCTTTCACCACACTTACTCAGTCTGTGTGCTGAACAAATAATCTGAGGAGCTAGACTATATGAAGAAGAACAGGGCATCAGGATTGGAGGAAGACTCATTAACAACCTACAATATGCAGATGACACAACTTTGCTTGTTGAAAGTGAGAGGACTTGAAGCACTTACTGATGAAGATCCAAGACTACAACCTTCAGTATGGATTGCACCTCAACATAAAGAAAACATAAATCCTCACAACTGGAACAATAAGCAACATCATGATAAGCAGAGAAAATATTGAAGTTATCAAGAATTTAATTTTACTTAGACTCATTAGATTCAACGCCTCTGGAATCAGCAATCAAGAAATCAAACAACACATTGCATTGGGCAAATCTGCTGCAAAAGACTTCTTTAAAGTGTTAAAAAGCAAAGATGTCACTTTGACGACTAAGATGCACGTGACCCAAGCCATGGTATTTTCAATTGCCTCATAGGCATGCGAAAGCTGGACAATGAATAAGGAAGACCAAAGAAGAATTGATGTCTTTGAATTATGATGTTGGTGAAGAATATTGAATATACCATGGACTTCCAGAAGAAGAACCATCTTTCTTGGAAGATGTACAGCCTGAATGCTCCTTAGAAGTGAGAATGGCGAGACATCGTCTCATGTACTTTGGAGATGTTATCAGGAGAGACTAGTCCCTGGAGAAGGCCATCATGCTTGGTAAAGTGGAGGGTCAGTGAAAAAGAGGAAGACCCTCACTGAGATGGATTGACAGAATGGCTTCAACAATGGGCTCCAACATAGCAACGATTGTGAGAATGGCACAGGATCAGGCTGTGTTTCGTTCTGTTGTATGCAGTGTTGCTATGAATGAGAACTGACTCTACTGCACCTAACAACAACACATTTAAAACATATTACTAGAATCACACCATACTTATAATTTTGCAATAGACTTTTTTTTTTTCACTTACCAATGAACCCTAGATAATTTTCCACATCTGTATGTACATATTTCATGGTAATTTATGTAACCACATACCTGTTTTCTATGAAGACGTTTTTACTTTTCTTAATGATTTTTTGAGAGTTTGTTATGCATGAACAATATTAACTTTTTAAAAAATAATATTTTGTCATATACTGTCATATACATTTGATGACATTGGCCATACAGCCTTTAAGCTAGTTTGTTACTCTGGGCTAGGAATCACATCCATTGGCCCTACCTCAGCTAAGTGAGAGACAGAGGGAAAAATCAAAGACATGTGAGAGGTAGAAAGAAGACAAGCACTGTGGTTTACCTGGAGCTCAACCTTGTGCTTTCTAGAAATGGTATTGAGCCCTGGGGTGTCTCTCTGCTCTGTTGAGTAAGCCTGCTTCACTGGTGACTGGGGATTCGGAACTTTCAGACAGTCTGTGATATGTGCAGTCTCGCCCCTAGCATAGAGGCAATAAATATACCATGATAAAGGCACGGCACTCAAATACCACTGTTTAGTTACACGGTCCTTTCAAACGCATTACCTCATTTGCTGTGCGTGATGCTTAAGAACAACTGTATAATTTGTCCTTACAGCTCCCATCAGCCACATATTTGTTAGTGCCTAGAGTTGGGGATTATGTGGGCCAGCTTTTCAACAAAGAGTTCTGTGGTCACTGACCAACTGTGTGACTTTCAGCCACAGCTCAGCAGATCTCAGTCTCAGCGTCTTCAACTATGAACGAGTTAATCATGCATGCTCTGTGGTACTGTTGCTTTGATGAAATATTATAAAAGTCAATCATCTAGTACCAGGCTCACATATTTTAAGTGTTCAGTAGTGTAGCGGTCTTTTCTTCCTCTTTCCCAACCCAAATAGTTGGGAGAAAGAAAAAAAAAAGTCATATTCCATTTTCTCTAGTTGTTTTAGGAATTTGCTTCTCTAAGCAAATGTTAAGGATGCCATAGGAACCTATGCTCATGTCACCAGGCTAGCTAGGGAGCTTGGGTCCCTGGGTGGTACAAATGGTTTGCACTCCACTATTAACCGAAAGACTGGTAGCTCTAACCCGCTCAGGGATGCCATGGAAAAAAGGCCTGGCCATCTGCTTCCATAAAGACTGCAGCCAAGAAAACCCTATGGAGCTAGGTTGTACTCTGGAACGCATAGGGTCGCCATGAATGAAATCTTTTTTTTTTTTTCTAGTATAGGGAGCAGGAACAGAAGACAGAAGTCATCAGGAGTTGACTGGAGAGTGGAGTGGGGAGACAGCGTTAGCATGGGAACAGCCAGTGGGGCCCACTTGAATGCAGAATCCAGTGTGTTCAGGCTGTAAGGCTGCCTGGTATCAACACTGACTTCAGCAATTAGTGAACACAGCTTCATACCATCCCTCAAATCGGTGAATTCAAGTTTGAACCACAGAGAACTGTAATTAGGGGTCTGGGTGACAGGGTTCCAACGTAGCCTCATTAGCATTGCCTGGTTGTTGAGCGGTGTTTGGGTGCTGGGGCCAGGTGCCCACAGAGCCTCATCCCAGCAGGGAGGAGTGATTCAGGAGAGAGGACTGACTGGGGCAATTTGTATCAGGAGCCATAGAAACCAGAAAAACCAAACTTATTGCCATTGAGCCATTTCCGACTCATGGTGACCCCATGTGTTACAGAGGAGAACTGAGCTCCACAGGGTTTTCTTGACTGTAATCTTTATGGAAGCAGATCGCCAGGTCTTTCTTCCATGGTGCTGCTGGGTGAGTTTGAACTGCCAACCTTTTGGTTAGTAAACAAAAAAAAAAAAAAAAAACAACCCACATGAGTCAATTCTGACTGACAGCAACCTTAATGATTTGCACCACCCAATTTGGTTAGTAGTAGAGTACAAATCATTTGCGCCACCTGAGGATTTATCAATAGGCATAAACTACTGGAATAGTTTCCTCTTCACTCCTCCCCACTCCCTGCTGACACTTTTCTGTGCTTTCTAAACCTTCTTTTAAAGCATTATAGGACCTGGCTCCATTGGGGTAAGATAGACAAATATTTGAGATAACATCTTCTCTGAGATAACCAGCCCTCAAATGTACTATGGATGGAATAACGATTGGCAATCTCTGGTTGTCTTGGGATCCATCTCTGTCCGTGTGAGCTGTTCTTTAACATTATTTGATAATGCTGATGTGTGATTCTTTTCAGCTGGAGAGTCAGGTGACAAAGTCCAATTACGATCTGGGTAAAAAGATAAAAAATCAATAAATAATGCCACTTGGCCTGGCTTTGCTGTTCTTCAGTGATAGAGGCCAACTGTGGCACAAACAGTTAAGCACTCAGCTGCTAACCAAAAGGATGAAGGTTCGAGTCCACCCTGAGGCACCTTGGAAGACAGTCCTGGCAGTCTACCTCTGAAAAATCAGCCACTGGAACCCTGTGGAGCACAGTTCTAACCTGATACACACATGATCACCATGAGTCCTAATTGACTCAACAGTAACTTTTTTCTTTTTTTGGTACCTACCAGCAGTTTATAATGATATATTCACACACTCAAAAGATACAGTGATGATTCCATTTTTACTTTAGATTCAAGAAAACAGATCTGGAATATTAGCTAACTTTTATTGATTATTAGACCATATAAGGTGGCAATAAGTGCTTAATTTTCTACTGCTACTCTAGAAAAATTGCCATAATTAAATCAAGTTTCTTTCAAATCAGTTTTTCTATCATTGGGTGATATACAGTGATTAAATAACTCATTAAGCTTCAATGGTTATGGATTTGGGTTTTCTGGGGAAAATAACGTGGCTGATGAAACCTCATTAAATAAACCCATTATTAATCTGTCCTTCCAGTCTTCAGAAAAATTGCTTTATTGCTTTATTGGTGTCACAGTGGTTAAAGTGCTCACCTGCTAACCAAAAAGTCAGTGGTTTGAAACCACCAGTGGCTCCAAAGGAGAAAGATATAGCAGTCCGCTTCCATAATTATAGGGTTCTATGAGTTGGAATTGGCTAGATGGCAGTGGGTTTGGTTTCGGGGTTTTAAAGGCAGCTCTAACTGTTGTTTGCTATTTTTTGTATTCAAGTAATATTTGCTTAATCTTATAAATTATACTGTAACAATTCACTTTTATAATAGTTTCTGGATATGATTTAGCTCACCAGGATTCTATTCATCTTGAAAAGTATACATAAACCTACTCACCTTTGCTAACCATTCACTTCCTTCTTCTTTTAATATTTCATATCTCACTTGGATAAAGGACATGGGCATTACTTGCTTATAGCATGAAAATATAGTCACTTTCTACATTGATAGAGATCTATGAAGTCAAAACCAAGGTAAGGAAATGGAAATTCATAATTTCTTCAAATCCTCTGCTTTGTTCTTACTTTAAACATGTGGGCCATTACTTTTTGTCACAACTGTTAAGAAACAAAATTCTTTAGATACAACTGGATTAGTCAGAGTGAGAGTGGGATTCTGTATAAGAAAGGAGGAGGAAGAGAGAGAGGATGGAAAAGATTTGATACAGGTGAGATCAGTGGTGAAGAACTATGTCTCTTCCCTTGGACTCCTACTTGACAGTTTGCAGACATGGGTTTTCTACACTATGGGTAAAAAAAAGAGGCCAAGTGATTTTTTTTTTCCCACTGCAGATGAACCACTTATCTACTGATGGTGGTCTTAAAGATGATAATGAATAGTTCATCAAACGGCATGTGTGCTTCTTATGTCTGGGTTCTTGGCAGGGCCTTTCAATCTTGTGTCATCTGAGTTTTGTTTTTGTTTTTCTTTGATAATTTTGCTTCCTTTGTCTTCTCTGTTCTCTCTTTTTTTGGGGGAACTCCTACTAGTTAGATTTTATACGTTTCCTCTCCTATGTTTCTTTTTCTTCTACTTTCTGGTATATTTTATTAGTATTATCTTTCTACCACTGTACTGAATATATGGAGTTCCTGGATGGTGCAAATGGTTAGTGTACTTGACTGCTGACTGAAAAGCTGGAGGTTCAAGTCCACCCAGCGGCACCTCAGAAGAAAGGCCTGATGATCTACTTCTGAAAATTCAGCCATTGCAAACCTTGTGGAGCACAGTTCTACTCTGATGCACGTGGAGTCTCCAGGCGTTAGAATCGACTCCACGGCAAGTGGTACTTAACATACAGGCTGAAAGACAGTGGTCTCACCTGCTCTCTTTCCTGTTCTCTGTCTGTTTCTTCTTTCTTTTAACAGCACCTCTTTTTCCATGAATGCAATATCTTCTGTTATCTGTCTGGGATTTACTCATAATTTCTTGACATTTTTTTCCTTTCCTTCATTTTCTTAGTTTTTTTCCCCCTATTTTCTTTTTCTCTTTATTTCTTTTTTCTCTATGTTTCTTTGTTTTGATCTCTGTTTTAATGTTACATCTTTCCTCACCATATCTGGTAATTGCTAGTCCTCTGTTCATTTTAAGAATGGGGCATTAAAAATCAGATTTAAACCATAAAAAAGTTGAAAGAAAAACTCCAAACCATGGCCCCCAGACTCTCTGTTAGCCCAGAACTGAAACCATTCCCGAGGCCAACTCTTCAGACAAAGATTAGACTGGACTATGGGACAAAAAATGATAGTCGTGAAGAGAGTGCTTCTTAGCTCAAGTAGATACATGAGGCTAAATGGGCAGCTCCTGTCCAGAGGCGAGATGAGAAGGCAGAAAGGGACAGGAGCTGGTTAAATGGGTATGGGAAATCAGGGATGGAAGGGAGGAGTGTGCTATCACATTATAGGGAGAGGAACTAGGGTTACATAACAATGTGTGTATAAATTTCTGTATGAGAAGCTAACTTGAACTGTAAACTTTCACTGAAAGTACAATAAAAATAAAAAATATGTATTTCTTTAAAAAGGGAGAGAGAAGTGAATTTAGAAGCTCTGTGAATGTGTATATGTGTGGGGGCAGGGCATTGCTTGCTTATCTATAGGCTTTACTGTAGAGCGGTAAGATGGGGGCAGAGTCATTTCATGGGAGACTCATGCAGATCAGAATCTGTCAGCATTCTGGGCCCAAGTATTGCTTTCTCCAGAGAGCAAACATCCAGTCTCTTTCTTGGAAAGCGTCTTAGTTACCTAGTGTTGCTGTAACAGAAATACCACAAGGGGGTGGCTTTAAAGAACAGAAATTTATTTTCTCACATTTCAGGAGGCTAACAGTCTAAATTAGGACCTCAGCTGTGTCCGTTCTTTCCTTGTCGGTAGTCCTGTGTGTTCCTTGGACTGTAGACGATCCTTACTTCCTCCTGTGTGTGTGCATCTGTGTCTAATCTGCCCTTTTTATAACTCATAAGTGATTAGGTTTAGGACACATCCTACACTGGTATGAACTTATTAACATAACAAAGAAAACCCTATTTCCAAACATGATCACATCCACAGGTATAGGGGCGAGGATTCCAACACCTGTTTCGTGGAGATACATTTCAACCCATAACAGGGAGTATAAGCCTAGCATCCAGCATTCCGGGAGCCAGGCAGCTCACCATAATTAACCTTTCATTTAATCAACCCTGTTTCCAGCCTGGCCTTCTCCACCTACCCTTTGCTGCACCTGGGTACGAACACCCAGCCTTTCAAGTTAAATTTCTCCAGACAAAAGCCTCCAGTCTCCTGCCATGATGAAGGGGGACTAGTTGCCTGGTGGTGCGGGATAGAAAGGAGATCAAGAGTTTCATTGTTCCTTATACAGTTTTTGACGAATCCTGTTTTGAACCCCACCCTTCCTGTGGCCCTCAGAAATACCTATTGCCTCTAATTCCTAAGGAGTCCCTGGGTGGTGCAACGGCAAATGATTCACATGCTTGGCTACTGACTGTAAAGGCTGGAGATTTGAGTCCACCCAAAGGCGCCTGGAAAGAAAGGCTGGTGATCTACTTCTGAAAAATCAGCCTTTGGAAACCTGTGGAGCACAGTTCTCCTCGGACACTCTTGGGGTCTCCATAAGTTAGAATCAACTCTGCAGCAACTTTTCTCCCCCCAATTCCTAAACGTTTCCGAGGTTGTATGATGCAGATCCACTGACCTTTTGTGTCTTCCTCCTCAACATTCTTTCTCTGCACTGATAAGTTAGTTACCACTCATTCACTTCCAGATTTCAAAATTTTGTTAACATTTCTGATTTGGTGGGATCTTTTTTCCTATTCTTCCTCATTGATCTGTATCTTTCTCTCCTTTTTTCTACTCTTATTTTAATAAAATTCCAGAAGGAGCAGAGATAAATATTGCCATTCAATCCAATGCATTTCACAGGAAGTCCCATGTATATTTATACATTTTGCTCCTGTTCATACGTGACTGCGTGCGCAGATGTCTCCACATAAGACGCTTCAAGGGCTTGACCAGGCTAGTTAATGTTAACTTGATGAAGAGGATACACATGATTACCATGTCACTTGCATTCCCCTGACCTAGCCAGGAGTTGGGACATGAAGATACTTTTCCTTCCTGAGTAGTCTGGCCATGGGCAGGGATATGCAAAAAGCAAGTGGCAAACACAATACGCCAATTTCTGGGGAATAAAATCTTGTGCTTGAATAGGAAGGAAACAGCAGCTGTTCAGTAGCAGATGGCAAATAGCTGGCTGCTTTTGGGCAGAATTCAATGAAATATCTAAAGTGAATAGCACATTGAGAGATGGATATGTAAACTAAGTTCCTACTTCCCATTGAAAAAAAATCCCTAGAGAGTTAACATTTAATTAATTAATTATTTATTCATTTTTATCGTACTTCAGGTGAAGGCTTACAGAACAAACAGTTTCTCATGAAACAGTAGTGCACATATTGTTTTATGACACTGGTTAACAACCCCACAACTTGTCAACCC
>NW_004443975.1:14057369-14069194 GCF_000243295.1 Trichechus manatus latirostris | reverse complement strand
TCTTCATTTGATGTTTTAGGGTTTCAGGATTGTTGTATTCTCTGTTCGGCTTAGTTTTTCGGATCTTTGCTGTGGAGGGATGGCGTGGTGCTTCTGCCTAGAGCACCATTTTGCCGGAACCCTATTTAATTTTTTTTTAAATAAAAAATGCCTCCAAAACACTTACTCAAGTAGAGAATTTCCAAAAGTAAATTTACTAAATACCATGTCCCCAAAAGCACTGGGACTGCCTAAAATTAGATTTTTCAGGAATCATCTTTGTACCACCTGTTCCAAAGTCTTCATTGCCACATATATGAGGTAACGAAGATAGATGTCTACCTGCATGTAGGTGTGTGTTTGTCTGCACACATGTGTGCACATGCTGGTTACTTCTATTTTATGTGTGTTCACTTTGACTCCAGATGCCAGAAGTTGGAGGTTTCATAAGGGTAGAGATAGTGACACATTTTTCAAAATTCTTATGTTTTTTATGAAACCTAACCCTCCGCTAAACATATGGTGTTGTTGATATTATTAGCTGCCATCAAGTTGACCCCTGACTCATGATGACCCCATGTACAATGGAACAAAACACTTCCCAGCCCTGTGTCATGCCCATGATTGGTTGTGGAGCAGACTATTGTGACCCATAGGGTTTTCTTAGGCTTATTTTTAGAAGTAGATCACCAACCCTTTCTTCTTAGTCTGAAGCTCTGCTGAAACCTGTTCAGCATCATGCAAGCCTCCACTGACAGATGAGTGATGGCTGTGAATGAAGTACGTTGGCCTGGACTCAATCCTGGGTTTCCTGCATGGAAGGTGAGAACGCTACCGTTGACCTACCAATGCCCTCAAACACATGGTAGGGATTCGGTTAATACTTGCTGATTTATTGATGCACTCTGCTGCGGAAAACGGACAGTTGGACCTCAACAACACCAAGAATGAATCTAAATCTATGTGATATGAACACATTGACTGAGGAAAATGTTGGTTATGAATAGTCAATAGCATTATCAAAGCTTAGGGGATGTGCGGCCCCCCAGTACCAAGAATGTCTGGAATCCTGGAAAAATCTGCTCTACCAGGGTGATTTCAATCTCATGAATCAATATGTCACTGGATCAAGTGCACTGGGTTTGGGTGAAAATTCATATCTGAGCCAAACAAAATAAAAACTTATTTCTTACACATTTCATAGAGACCGTTCATTCTCTGTGGCTGTCACTCCATCATTTTACCTATTTCTAGGGAGATAAAGTTCACTTTGGATATTCTAAGGCTTTAGGAAACTGCTCATAGCTTGGGTTGTTTTTCTAATAAGCTCCATCCAAGGAGTGACCCTTCGTCACATTTGAACCAGCTTGTTTGGGCTGATTTAGCTGCTAAGGACAAGGTACTGGGTAGGTAGCTCAAGGGAGCAGATTTCAGCTATGGAGCGCCTGGTGGTGGAGAAACTCTTGTTCCCACAAAGTTTTAGTTCCCCAAAGCTCCAGACTTTTCCATCTTCCTCTCATGATTTTGCATCCTTGGAACATCTCAGAGCAATGTGACCCATTTGAGGGGACAGACCTGAGGATACTCAGGTATTTCCTAAGTGAAATGTGTCATGACCTACATGCTCACAGTTTGAAGGATCAGCAGCAGGTGGGCTACCTCATGTCCTGAGCTCCTAGGAGCTTTTTCAGCCTGGTTTGGGAAACTATATGTGGAATCCTGGCCCTTGCTCAAGCGTCAACTGTGAGGCTGCTGGGAACTCTGCTCATGAGGGTCTATATTGAGATGACGTGCTCCAGGGGCTGAGCAGCACTGCTTGAGTTGAGTGCTCAGGGTGACCTAAAAGAAAATCCAGACTGGGGCAAGGATGAAGGCAGAAGTTGAGATTCCAGAAGAGCAATGCAAGGCTGGCTAGGGCGAGCGGCTGCAGTCAAGGCTGCGAATAATATGAGGGTATCCCAGTCCCACAGTTGGATTTGGCTGGGGGAAGGGGTGGATGGTAAGGTAGACAAGATGTCTTAAAGTTGCTTAGCAAAATCAGACAACAGGAAGCAAAACAAACTGCAGGGATGGAAATCTCACAAGTACCATGTGGCACGGAGGGTCACAACATTGATGAAAAGGACAAAGCTGACTTAGTTAACAGGATGTCTTATCTATATAACACCAAACCTCTGCCCCGAGGAAAACAGTTAATGAAATATTTGACTTTTCCTCCAGCTATTTAATGATACAGAGAAATAGCCCAAGAGATCACATGATCAGTAGAGAGAAGAAGGAACTCAAACATTCTTTTTCAGAATGATTTTTCTCACTCATTTCCCTCCCCTCTGGGCCTCATCTCTGCCCTTTCACCTTCAGTGCTTGATTAATTGAAAGTCACTTCCTGGTTTCACAGTGCCAAAGCTCTCATGAACTTCCTCCAGGGCCTGACTCCAGGAGCCTAGCTTAATTTCCCCAGCAGAGCCTGCTTTCACCCTTATTATTATTATTCTTGATGTATTTGCCCTCAGAAGATCCTCCGAAGCTTCCTTCTTCCTCCCTTAACCTGCCTGCCACGGGAACTCCAGCAAAAAAACATGCTATATTTGCAATGACCAAAAGAACAGGAAGCCATTCCTGAAACGTTTGCTTGGGGGCTGAAAATTCAGCTCTTCCCACGCCTGAGGATTAAAGGCCTCTAAGACCTCCATCCTTTGTCGCACTTCATTTGAAGTCAGTTTGGAAATGCGGAAAGGAAAAAAAATATATATATATATATATATGAAGCAATATCTAATTTTGTGAATCTCATTTTCAAATTCAAATCTCAACTGTTCCCCAAGGCAGTGGATCGTGATGGCAGCACACAGATGAAAACTTAATAAGAGACCCAGAAAGATCATAGATCACACTGGCCCGTCAGCCAGCAGAGGTGAGGGAACAATAGTGACATTATTCTGATATTTGGGATGTTCTTGGCTGGGTTTCACTCTCTGCAATGGCAACTATCCTGGCGTCAAACTTCATCACTGTCTGTGTGAGCTCATTGTGGTTTCTGGTCATTTCTGCCATACGCTTCTTCCTCCGGCCTCTGTTTACAAAACATGTCTAACCACAAAGATCCTGGCTGCTGATGCATTTATGTCACCACTGTATGCCATGACGTAAGTCACTTCACATCCCAGGCTCTCCCCTTTTCCAGTCTATTCACTCTGCACCAGCTATCTTTTTATAACAGAAATACGGATCATAACAAGATCATTTATAAAAAATCTCTGCTTGCCCCATTCCTACAGGATAGGTTAAAACTCTTTGGAATGGAATACAATGGCTCTACAATATAAAGGTTGACTAATTTTACAGTGTTGCTTCCTGTCACCATGGCCCTGCCCTCTGCTGTCCTTCAGTCCCCAGCTCCACCATGGTCTGGGAGCCTTTTACCCAAACAAGCAGTCTATTTACTTCTCTGTGCCTGGGCACATGATTTTCTGGAAAGTCCTTTCATTTTTCTGCTGCCTGGGAAAAGATGGCATGGCCCCATAGCTTAACTTACACGTCTCCTCATCTGTGAAGTCATTCCTAAGCCTATGATGAGGGAACTGCTCTCCTCTTCAGGGATATCACATCATATTGGAACTGTCCATCCATTTACACATCTGGGACCTGCTCCTAGTCCCCTGACTTTACTCAAAGGCACACTAGACTGGGAACCCCTCACTTTTGCATCCCCCCCCCCCGCCTTTTTTTTTTTTACAGTGCCCAGCACCAAGTGCTTAGTTAATGTCAGAGGAAGGAAAGAATAAAGGAAGGGAGAGAGGAAGGGAGGGGACCATCTACCCAAGAGGAGTGGAGAAACAGTGGCCATCACTAACCGAGCAAAGGCTGCTTCGGTCCCGGTTACTACATCCAGGTACCAGGGATATACGTCCTCTCCTCACATCCAGAAGCTCCAGAACAGCGTATTTTGAGAGATTAGCTCACACTGGGGTCCTTTGCTGGTTGAGCTCCTACTTGAAGCTAATTTCCTCCTTGTCTCACAGAAGAAAAGCTGCCAAGCAAATGAAAGGGAGTACTTTACATGCGTACTTCTAAACCCATTGCCACTGAGTGGATTCTGACTCCTGGCAGCCCTATAGGACAGAGTAGAACTGTCCTGTAGGGTTTTCAAGGCTGTAGTCTTTATGGGAGCAGACTGCCACATCTTTCTCCTGAGGACAGCGGATGAGGGCAGGGCCATGGTGACAGGAAGCAAGACTATAAAATTAGTCAGCGTTTATATTGTAAAGCTGTTGTATTCCATTCCAAAGGCTTTAATCTAGCCTTTCTCCCAAGGTGGGTTTGAACCACCAATCTTTCAGTGCACCACAAGGGCTCTCTGTGTACATCTAGTGGGACCTCAATTCCTCTTTTTCTGTCAGGAGTAATAGCCTCCCAAAGCTCCTCCCTCACGCTCCCATTCTCAGAGTCCTGAATAAGCAGCACCTTGATGCTTCTCCCCAAACTCCACACCCTGAGAAAGGAAAAAGGGCAAACTCACCAGTCCTCTTCTGTCTACTGTTGGAAATGTTACTTAGAACACAACTCTCTAGAAAGCAACTAAGGAAAATGGATTCAAGTCTTTAAAACTTTCCACTCCTTTGATCCACCAATCTCACTTCAATGATGGGGAAAGATATATATAGACACAGACATACATATACATACAGATATACATATATTTATACAGATACACAGAGATAGATGCTAGATAGACAGATAGAGATAGATAGATGATTATCTTCGAATTATTTATATTAGAAAAAAATGGTGGCTCAGGGGTTAAGGGCCATGGCTGCTAACCAAAAGGTTGGTAGTTTGAATCCACCAGCCACTCTTTGGAAACCCTGTGGGTAGTTCTACTCTGTCCTACCGGGCTGCTATGAGTTGGAATTGACTCCATGGCAATGGATTTTTTTTGTTTGTTTGTTTTCGTTTAATTTAATTATAGAACGTACTTTGGTCGGTAAAAATTATATCTTAAAAAGATATTTAATGTCATTCTAAAAATGGCCGTGTTGTTAATGAAAATGAAACAGCCTAGTGCTCTTTTCATACTCACAGCTGCCCATGTGAAAGAATTGAGGGTTTTCTTTCTTGACCACAGGAGTGTCCTCATCTTTTAGAAGGGAAGAGAAGTCACTGCTCAGTCAGTGGTTTAGCTCTAAAGCTCAAAGGTTTTCTCCAAGTTTCTCCAGTCATGCCCCCGCCTGTCAATCTGCCCACCGGCGCCCCGTGGCTCCCTGTGGTGTGCTCCAGGCTGTGTACCCCTCTGCTTGTTCCGCACCACTCCCTTACACTTGCTGCCTTGGTTCTGAGGTTCCCAAGAGATAAACCACAGAGTTGCCCCCAACCAAAGTCCCAGTCTGTACTCCTGCTTCCAGAGCAAAGGGAGATACTGTCAGGCCAATGGATTCCCAAAACCTTGAGCCTAAGCTTGCTCACTCCAGCACCTCTTTGCCTTCCGGAGCTAGTAACCCCACTCTCTCTACCTCGGGAACACAGAGCACACCTGAGGCCCTAACGCCCACCTCCGAACTTGACCACCCGAAACGCTTCTCTGCGAGAGAGGTAAAAGAAAGAGATTTTAAAAGCAGTCTCATCCCTTCCCTAAGAATCTCCACTGTATGTTCCAGGCACCATTCCCTGGTGGTTGTTTCCACCTCCTTATGCTACCAGGTCTCTTCCCAGAAGAAGGTGGGTGGAAGGGAAGGGTGAATGTGGGACCTACATTCTGAAGATGCTTTCACCTCCTCCCGGCCTACTCTCCTCCTCCAGGAAAACCATTTGAGGTTCATAACAATGGCCACCTAAATAGAGCAGAGGGTTGACACAATGACTTACAAGTGCCCTGACCAACTTGTCCTCTGAAAGAAAACAAGGGAGTTTTGTTATGAATTACTGGAAGAGGTCAGTGTCACAGGATATGGGATAATTGACGGCCTCTTCACTTTCTGTTTCCCAAAGCAGACAGAGCTGAGAAATCATAGGGCTTTATGGCTCAGGGGCAGAAGCTAGTGGCTCTGCTCTGCTGCTCGCTGTCACTGGACCAGCGTCTGGAAATCACTGCAGGTCCTTTGTACAGCATCCTCTTGTACAATCCTCTCCCCTCCTGGGACAGCACTTCTTAGGGATGTCTCCTCACCGAGGGAAGTTACTTTAAGTCTATTTCCCAGTGTGTCTCCTTATCAGGTCCCTCTGCACCCATTTTCTCTGGCTTCACAGACATGTTACCACTAGTTGTTCTTATCTGCAGCATGCCCTCTGCTGCTCTGGTGGCCTGTGCCACAAGATAGACGGCATATTCCTGTCTCAGGCTTTCAAAAGTTAAACCTCTGACACAGTTGCTCACTCGGCACTGGCCTCTGGGTTCCAGTGCACCTCCCCAGCCTCTGACTCCTACAGGCAGTTGAGTAATGGTTTGTCATAAAATTATGGAGTCACTGTGAGGCAGTCAAATCCTGAAGAGGCCTCTGTGTAGATGACAGGAAAGGTGCTGGTGAGAAGCAGGGAGGTGGGGCACTGCATGTGTGCCTCATCTTTTCAGAATTCATTCTTGATGGGTAAGCCTTAAAAGTTCCACCACCCATATTGTCAGTTTGTCATACTGTGGTGTCTTGCATGTTGCTATGATGCTGGAAGCTATGCCATCAGTATTTCAAATATCAGTATGGTCACCCATGGTGGACAGGTTTCTACAGAGCTTCCAGATTAAGACAGAATAGGAAGAAAGGCCTGTTCATCTACTTCTGAAAATTAGCCAAAGAAAACCCTATGGATCACAATAGAATATTGTCTGATATAGTGCTGGAAGATGAGCCCCCTAGGTTGGAAGCCACCCAAAATACACAGCAGCCTCAACAATGGATTTGAGCACACCAAGGATCGTGAAGATGGTGCAGATCAGGCAATGTTTCATTCTGTTGTACTTGGGGTCACCATGAGTTACAGCTGACTGAACAGCAACTAATGAGAAGTCCTAAAGTTATCAGATAGTGATACCTCTAGACTGATAATATTCTCTAGACAGTGCTATTATAATTCAGTTTTGGTATTATTTTTTCTTCAAAAGTAGAAGTAAAAGACATAATTGGGATAGAATGAAGTTCCCTTTCAAAAACTTAAGGAAACACTTTTCTGCCTGCTTCTGCAAGGAAAGGAGTCACACGTGTGTCTCAAGTTTGTGCTTCACAAAGTACAACTTCGGGATCACGGCTTGAGATTTAATACCCTTTTTTCACACTTTTTATGCCCTATGATGCCAAATTCTGGAAATGCAGGTACTAGGCAACTGTTGACCAAGTCTCTTTCATCCGTTTGAGGAAACAACATGATCATCTTTTTATCTCAGTGTCTGAAATAACTATTTTTGTGTTGACAGGGCAGCCCAGGATTCTTTAAACTTCTTCCACTTCAGTTATTTCAGCTTCCAAACCACACACTTATTGTAGATTTACTAAGCACATATTGGAGCCGACTTATTAGGTACTTGTTAGAAAAAACATAAAAATGAACAACATGGTTCTTAGACTCAAGTAGCTTTGGAGAGCTTGCCGATTAAAAACAATAAGCAACTTGATCTCAGTTTTTTTTCACAGTTGTGCCCATGGAGAGGTCAAAGAGAGTTTTCAAAATATCCAGTAGCTAGAAATTTTTCATTGAGGCTCTGACAGTATTAAGACCATGGTTGCTACTAACACAAATAATAGCTTCCCATTATATAACTCTTATTTGACTTCATAAGATATTCTCACTTATGCTTTGTAAACCTCAGCTCTATAGGCTTCCTTGTAAATGTAGTCTTCTGTTCTCTCTTTTGAGGCCTCTTGTCATTCAGTTCATGTGTTCATGTATTCATTCATGACCCACAAGACTGTGTTTCTTTAAAACGTACATTTTCTACTAGTGAATCCTCACTTCTTCTTGTTAGTTTCTGTTGAGTTGATGTCAACTCAAGGCAACCCCATGTACAATGAAACTAAACTTTGACAGGTCCTGCACTATCTTCACCATTATCTGTACATTTCAGTCCACTGTTCCAGCCTCTGTGTATTTTGAGTGACTTCTAACCTAGTGGGCTCATCTTCCAGCACTATATCAGACAATATTCTGCTGTGATCCATAAGGTTTTCACTGACTAATTTTCAGAACAACTTGTCTGTCAGTTTGTCGTACTGTGGTGGCTTGCATGCTACTGTGATGCTGGAAGCTATTCTACCAGTATTTCAAATACCAGCAGTGTCTTCCTATGGTGGTCAGGTTTCATCAGAGTTTCCAGAGTAAGGCAAACTAAGAAGAAGGACCTAGTGGATTACTTCTGAAAAAAAAAAAAAAATTGGCCAGTGAAAAACTTATGAATAGCAACTGGACACTGTCTGATATAGTGCCAAAAGATGAGCACCTCAGGTTGGAAGGCACTCAAAATACAACTGGGGAAGAGCTGCCTCCTCAAAGTAGAGTTGACCTTAATGACAGGGATGGAGTCAAGCTTTCAGAACCTTCATTTGCTGATGGGGCACAATGTAAAATGACAAGAAACAACTGCAAACATCCGCTAACAATCAGAACATGGAATGTAGGAAGTATGAATGTAGGAAAATTGGAAAGCATCAAAGACGAAATGAAATACCTAAAGATGGATATCCTAGGCATTAGTGAGCTGAAATGTACTGGTATTGGCCATTTTGAATCAGACAATCATATGGTCTACTACGCCAGGAATGACAACTTGAAGAGGAATGCCATTGCATTTATCATCAAAAAGAACTTTTCAAGATCTATCCTGAAGTACAACGCTGTCAGTGATAGGATAATATCATAGGCCTACAAGGAAGACCGTTTAACAAGACTATTATTGAAATTCACCTGCCAACCACTAATGTCAAAGGTGAAGGAACTGAATATTTTTACCAACTTCTGCAGTCTGAAATTGATCAAACATGCAATCAAGATGCATTGATAATTTCCGGTGATTTCAATGAGAAAGCTGGAAACAAAGAAGAAGGGGTAGTTGGAAAACATGGCCTTGGTGATAGAAAGACGCCAAGATCACATGATAGAATTATGCAAGACCAATGACTTATTCGTTGCATATACCATTTTTCAACAGCATAAACCAGTGACTATACACATGGGATACACAGGAATCAAATCAACCACATCTGTGGAAAGAAATGATGGAAAAGTTCAATATTGTCAGTCAGAGTAAAGCAAGGGGCCGACTGTAGAACAGACCATCAACTGCTCATATGCAAGTTCAAATTAAAGCTGAAAAAAATTAAAGCAAGTCCACAAGAACCAAAGTACAGAGATCTTGAGGATAACCCACCTGAATTTAGAGACCATCTCAAGGATAGATTTGACACATTAAACACTAATAACTGAAGACTGGACGAGTTTTGGAATGACGTGAAGGACATAATAGGCGAAGAAAGCAAAAGGTCGTTAAGAAGACAGGAAAGAAAGAAAAGATCAAAATAGATGTCAGAAGAAGCTCTCAAACTTGCTGTTGAACATACAGCAGCTAAAGTGAATGGAAGAAATGTTGAAGTAAAAGAGCTGTACAGAAGATTTCAAAGAGCAGCTCAAGAAGACAAAGTATCATGAAATGTGCTAAGAACTCAAGTCAGAAAACCAAAAGAGAAGAACACACTCAGTATTTCTCAAGCTGAAAGAACTGGAAAAAAAATTCAAGCCTAGAATTGCAATACTGAAGGATTCTATGGACAAGCATTGAACTATGAAGGAAGCATCTAAAGAAGATGGAAGGAATACAGGGTCATTATACCAAAAAGAATTGGTGATGTTCAAATATTTCAGGAGGTAGCATATGATCGAGAACTCATGGTATTAAAGGAAAAAACCCAAGCTTCACCGAAGGCACTGGTGACAGTCAAGGCTCTGGGAACTGACAGAATATCAATTGATATATTTCAACAAACGGATACAATGCTGGAGGCGCTCACTAGTCTATGCCAAGAAATTTGGAAGACATCTACCTGGCCAACCAACTGGAAGAGATCCATATTTGTACCCATTCCAAAGAAAGGACAGCCAACAGAATGCAGAAGTTATTGAATAATATCATTAATATCACACAAAAGTAAACTTTTGTTGAAGTTCATTCAAAAGCAGTTGCAGCAGTACATCGACAGGCAACTGCAAGAAATTCAAGGCGAAGACTTGGAATGAGGGAAAACAATGCTGATGTCAGATGGATTTTGGCAGAGAATACCAGAAAGATGTTTACCTGTTTTATTGACTATACAAAGGTATTCGACTATATGGATCATCACAAATTACGGATAACATTGCAAAGAAAGGGAATTCCAGAACACTTAATTGTGCTTATGTGGAACCTGTATATAGACCAAGAGGAAGTCGTTCAACAGAACAAGGGAGTACTGCATTGTTTAAAATCAGAAAAGGTGTGTGTCAGGGTTGTATCCTTTCACCATACTTATTCAATCTGTGTGCTGAGCAAATAATCCCAGAAGCTAGACTATATGAAGAAGAATGAGGCATTAGGATGAGAGGAAGACTCATTAACAACCTGCAATATGCAGATGACACAACCTTGCTTGCTGAAAGTGAAGAGGACTTGCAGCACTTACTGATGAAGATCGAAGACCACAGCCTTCAGTATGGATTACACCTCAACATAAAGAAAACAAAAATCCTCACAATGGGACCAATAAGCAACATCATGATAAATGGGGAAAAGATTGAAGTTGTCAAAGATTTCATTTTAGTTGGATCCACAATCAACACCCATGGAAGCAGCAGTCAAGATACCAAATGATGCATTGCATTGGGCAAATCTGCTGTAAAAGTCCTCTTTAAAGTGTCAAAAAGCAAAGATGTCACCCTGAGGACTAAGGTGTGCCTGACCCAAGCCATGGCATTTTCAATCCCCTCACACGTATGCGAAAGCTGGACGTGTAATAAGGAAGATCAGAGAATCGATGCCTTTGAATTATGGTGTTGGCAAAGAGCACTGAATATACCATAAACTGCCAGAGGAACGAACAAATCTGTCTTGGAAGAAGTACAGCCAGAATGCTCCTTAGAAAGGAGCATGGGGAGACTTTATCTCACATACTTTGGACTTATTAGCAGGAGGGATCAGTTCCTGGAGAAGAACATCATGCTTGGTAAAGTAGAAGGTCGGCGAAAAAGGGGAAGACCCTCAAGGAGATGGACTGACACAGTGGCTGCAACAGTGTGCTCAAACATAACAATGAGTGTGAGGATGGTGCACAACCAGGCAGTGTTTTGTTCTGTTGTACATAAGTTCTCTACTAGTCAGAACCAACTTGATGGCACCTAACAACAACAATTTTCAGAGGTCAGAATGTCTGTAGAACTTGTACAAGGAAAGGTCATGGAAGCTCCATAGACACATCCAAACTCCCTGAGAGACTGAATTGCTGGGCGGAGGGCTGTGGGGACCATGGTCTCTGGGAACATGTAGCTCATTTGGCATAACAGTTTATAAAGAAAATGTTCTACATTCTACCTTGGTGAGTAGTGTCTGGGGTCTTAAAAGCCTATGAGCAGCCATCTAAGATACTCCTCTGGTCTCACCACTTCAGGAGCAAGGGAGAATGAAGAAAACAAGATACAAAGAAAAGATTAGTCCAAAGGACTAATGGACCACTACTACCACGGCCTCCACCAGACTGAGTCCAGTACAACTAGATGATGCCCGGCTACCACCACTGACTGCTCTGACAGGGATCACAACAGAGGGTCCTGAACAGAGCTGGAGAAAAATGTAGAACAAAATTCTAACTCACACACACACAAAAAAGATCAGACATACTGGC
>NW_004443975.1:14028021-14057269 GCF_000243295.1 Trichechus manatus latirostris | reverse complement strand
AGAAACCCTGAGAGTATGGCCCCGGGACACCCTTTTAGCTCAGTAATGAAGTCACTCCCGAGGTTCACCCATCAGCCAAAGATTAAACAGCTCCATAAAACAAAATATGACTAATGGGGTGCAATAGTCCGGGACAAAGACTAGAAGGCAGGAGGGGACAGGAAAGCTGGTAATAGGGAAGCCAAGGTTGAGAAGGGACAGTGTTGACATGTCGTGGGGTTGTTAACCATTGTCATAAAGCAATATGTGTGCTAACTGTTTAATGAGAAACTATTTGTTCTGTAAACCTTCATCTAAAGTACAACAAAAAAAAAAAAAAAATGGAAAAAACAAAACAAAACAAAGAAAGTCTGTACAAACATGTGAACCTTCTAAGAGATTGGATATAAGGCTGCATATGTTTCCATATTTGGGGAGACATCCCAAAACGAGTGCAAGTTTTATGTCTCCAGAGACTTGTTTGTCCCTTACGTAGTGAAGGTACCTGGTAATGAGCAGGTAGTTAAAAGCTAATTTGAGACAGAATTTTTATAGAGCCAATTTTTTGGTTGCTTAAAGTTAATTGCTTTGTACCTAATTTAAGTCCCACAGGGAGCAATTCTGATCTCCACCAGCAAACTTTATCTTAAATGAGGCTGATCTATAATCCTATTACATGTGTCTGGGTGCCTGTCAGTAAATACCAGGGGATCCACTGAGTTTCTAAAGGATTCTATGTGATTTTAACACCCTCCAAGGACGTTCCTGTTGGCAAGGACATAAGTGATTTGCCTACATCCGGGTAGTTCACTGTACTGAATAGAAGTGTTGGGGAAATGGTGAGGTTTGTATTAACTTCACTTGCTCAAACAATAGATCACAGTTGCCTGGCATTGTGCAAGAGATGTGGTGCTGCAGAGAGAATGAATGAAATAAAGGAGTGGATGAAACTCTGCATTGAGAATAGAAGACTATCTGGGTTGCAATAATCAGAAAGAATGGAGATGTTGCTATAGCTAGCCTACAGCAGTGATTCTCAAAGTATGGAACCTGGACCAGTAGTATCAGACTTACCTGTGAACTTGTTAGAAATGCATATTCTAGGGCCCCACTCCAGATCTACTGAATGAGAAGCTGTGAAAATAGAGCCATGCGATCCTTAGTGTAGTAAGCCCTTCAGGTGATTATAATGCACATTAAAGCTTGAGAACCACTGAGCTAGAGTCCTGAGATTTTGGTGAAATAGAATCTTAAGATGAATGTACCAGGAGCACTCATAAGTACGTCAGGTTCTGTCTGAGATATGGAGAAAGAGATGCAAACTGGGCTGCTCACAAAAGTTTACACAAAAAGGCTCTGAAAACTATTTTCCATTTGGAGAAGGAGTGGAATTCTAAGTCAAGCCCAGTCAGGAACCAGAGGGTAGAAGTAGGATGTAGACAAAAACATAGGATCAGGCACAATTTGTCTGCTTCAGCCTGGCTTTTACTGACACCTCTTGCCTGGAGACGCATTAAGAGTTACTTGAGGTCTCTAACAAAGGGAAGTTACCCATTGAAGATGGAGCCTAAGGGAACAGCCCTTCATTCATCTAATTTCACTGTGAGACAATGCACCCTGAGCTAATAGGATTGAGCTCACTGGGTATAAATAGGTGAGCTATGGGTAGCATGCAAGGGGAACAAAGAGATCTTTCAGAAAAACTTGATGACACTCTTTGACACCATTCCAATTTTGGTGGACAATGGGAGTTTCATTAGCGTGAACAGAATAGATCATTAACAAAGCATTTGATGCCTCTCTCAGTGGATCTTATTATAGAAATAGCAGGAGAGAGCTCTTTGACAAAGAAAACCATGCCAAGGACACCAAATTACAGAATTCAAAGAGAGTACAAGAGGATGATAAAATATAACTGTGAGGGCTTGGAACAAGTAAGTTTCTAAGATAAATTTGTTTTAGGCCATGGATTCCAATGATCAGGGTGGCCTCCAAAAATGACTCAAATATTGACTGTGTATTGATTAAACATTAGATAGGATTGGACCATGGTCTTGGCCTGGCCCACTTCTCAGTAGTGGGAGTTGACCAACAAAGATCAGTTGTAGTAGCACAGCATTTCTCAAGTTTAGCATGCATCAGAATCCCCGAGAGGGCTTGTTAAAACACATTGCTGGCTCCCACCCCCAGATGTTCTAATTCAGTAGGTCTAGGGTGGGACCATGAACCCTGGTGGTGCAATGGTTAAAATGCTTGGCTGTTACCCCAAAGGTCATTCCCTGGGAGAAAAGCCCTGGTAAACTGCTAGGAAACCCTATGGGGAAGTTCTACTCTGTCCTATAGGGTCACTATGAATTGGAATCAACTCAACGGCACACAACAACAGGGTGGGGCCTGAGAATTTGTATTTTTTAACCACTGCCCAAATGATGCTGATACTGCTGGTTGGGGCACAATACTTTGAGGAAAACTGGAGGAGAGAAACTTGGAAATTAAAGGAGACTACCATACTTATTCAATATGTAGGCTGAGCAAATAATCAGAGAAGCTGGACTGTATGAGGAAGAGTTCGGCATCAGGAATGGAGGAAGACTCATTAACAACCCGCGATACGCAGATGACACAACCTTTCTTGCTGAAAGCAAAGAGGACTTGAAACACTTACTGATGAAGATCAAAGACTGCAGCCTGCAGTATGGGTTACACCTCAATATAAAGAAAATAAAAATCCTTACAACTGGACCAATGAGCAACATCATGATAAACGGAGAAAACATTGAAGTTGTCAAAGATTTCATTTTACTTGGATCCACAATCAACGCCCACGGAAACAGCAATCAAGAAATCAAATGATGCGTTACATTGGGCAAATCTACTTCAAAAGACCTCTTTCAAGTTTTAAAAAGCAAAGATGTCACTTTGAGGACTAAGCTGCGCCTGACCCCAAGCATGGTATTTTAAATCCTCTCACATGCATGTGAAAGCTGGACAATGAATAAGGAAGAGAGAAGAATTGATACCTTTGAATTATGGTGTTGGTGAAGAATATTGAATATACCCTAGACTGCCAGAAGAACAAACAAATCTGTCTTGGAAGAAGAACAACCAGAATGTTTCTTGCAAGTGAGGATGGTGAGACTTCATCTCATGTTCTTTGGTCATGTTATCATGAGGGAGCAGTCCCTGGAGAAGGACGTCATGCTTGGAAAAATAGAGGGTCAGTGAAAAAGAGGAAGACCCTCAACGAGATGGATTGATACAGTGGGTGCAACAACGGGTTCAAGCTTAACAAGGATTGTGAGGATGGCGCAGGACCTGGCAGTGTTTTGTTCTGTTGTACATAGGCTTGCCATGAGTCAGAACCGACTCAACAGCACCTAACAACAACAACCCAAATGAGAACAAGCAAAGGCTATTTATTCAGAGCTTGGGAGTCAGCCACCATCACTTGAGTTTGGCAGCAACTTAAAAGTAGGCAGAGGAGTGGGAAAGCGTTATAGTAGAAAAAAAGGGAAAGCTTCAGGTAAGCCCTGCTTAGAGGCTATTGGCATGGGGAAGAGGGAGGCAGGTTAACTAGAAACGGGACATCCCATGTGAATGGTAAGGGGACCATACTTGGCTTCCTCTGGTTGGTCCAAAATTGGAAGTGAGGGCAAAAATTAGGGATGCTGTCAGTTATTAATTAAGTCCTGGCTGTTTGGGGCCAATAGCTACAGAGGTTGTGGTTTGGCTTTCTGGACTGGTTGCTGCAGATTGTGGATCCAAGATCTATTTTTATATATAGTCTGGCCATTGTCCATTAGCAGATTCAGTCTCTCAGAAAGCACTAAAGAATAGGCATGCATTTTTAGGATTAAACAAACCGTAGGAAGGAGACAGAAAGTAGAATCAGTCCACTGCATAAAGCTGCAACTGACTTCCCTTTGCTGTAGGGCTCTGAGCATCCAGGAATGAAAGTTGTTAAAACGATTATAGGAGATTACTTCTGGAAGGGTCAAAAAGAAATCAGACCTCCTTGAGCTTGAAGAACTTTTAAGAAGTTCCCATTTCACCAGGAATCAAATCAACAATCCTTAAAAAATTTGTTGTTGAGTCTGTATGTCCTACGTCCTGGTCTCCTGCCCCATGAGTTCGATCAGGCTAGCTGCTTGACTTCCAGAAGGTTACCCAGTAACTGTTCAGATGGGTGGAGAACAGCCCTCTGCTGAAGTTGACGTTTTTGAATAGTCTCTGGTATAGCTTCCAGGAAAATGGCAATCCTGACCTTTGCCTTTCCCCAAGGACTCCACCACCTACCCACAGAGGCTACCTGGGACCCTCCCTATGACCCTCTGAAGCCCAAAGCCTCAAAGTCATCTTTTCCTCCAGAAACTCAGCACATCTCAGGTCCCTCTCTGGTCTCAGGATGGTGTATCATGATTGCCTTGAACACTGGAGAAAAGCGTCCTCATGGAAAAGCACTAACTTGTTGGGCTCTTGCTAGAGCTTGGTTTTCTGTGACTGCTTGTCAATTGCCATGAGGAGCCCCTGCCTGCCCAGTGTCCAGAGACCTGTGTGGCAGTTTTGACTTGTGCAGAGTGGAGGTTGGAAGAGATGTAGCTAGCAGAGGTGATCTGTCTATACCAGCCTCCAATGTGGGAATTTTCTTGGCCTTATAGAGGTGGCCGGCTGTCCCTGGGTGGCACAAATGGTTTCTGCTCGACTACTAACTGAAAGGTTGGTGGTACCATGGAAGAAAAGCCTGGCAATCTGCTTCTGTAAGATTAATCATTGAAAACTCTATGAAGCAATACTACTCTGACATACACGAGGTTGCCATGGGTCAGAATGGACTCAATGGCTACGGGTTTGATTTGGGTTTGGTATAGAGGGACCACACCTTGCTAAAAGTGACACACATAAGAAAGACAGAGACCAACAGTTCATAAGAGACAGGACTGTCTCTGTTGTTTACATGTCATTTGGCCCAGCTAAGTCATCTCCGCCATGGCCCATAGAGGAAGGTGTTTCCATCAACACTTCCTCCATTTTGAGGAAGGGCTGGAGTGGGGATTTCAAGGCCTCCTTTCATTTCTATACCTTCTCTACCCTAAAGGAGGAGGAATCACTTATGTGAGTAGTGATTATGATGAGGGCTTGGCAATCATTGGCCATGTTTCTATGGGGAAGGGTTAAAAAGTTCAAGGTCACTGCTCGAGTGCTCCCTTGTCTCCTAATTCCTCTTGAACTGGTCTATGTTCCAGAGAAACGATTTCCGTGCTCTCAGTTTCTGCAGGTCAGCCCCTCAGTGGGATCACCCCAGAGCAGGGAGGACTAACTTCCTGCAGCTTCTCCTCCTGGCACTGGGTGCCGCAGATAAGTCCAATCAGCCTGGCTGGGCAGACTTGGCTATCTTTAATTCCAAGCGGGAGGCAAGAAGCTCTGCTATATTCTCCATTCTACCTGCTACATTCTCCATTCTACCTGCTACAGAAAGCTGGAACAGACTGATACTGTGATCTTCATTTAGTAATATGTGTATCTTTTATCAACCAGGATCCTGCAAGGAGGAGAAAGGTGTTGGAATCTGAGCCCAAACCCCACTCCCAATCGCCAACAAGCTCCATGGCTGAAGCTTTTCCATAGGGTCCCTCTTGAATCAGGGCTCATCAGGAAACCTGGGGTTTGTTGGCAGCAGGACAGTGTAGGCAGGAAAGGGACTAAGACCTGGCACTAGACATGCCTCCCAGGGTGGGGCAGACCCAGCTAACAAGAGAGGCTCAGGGAAGGCACAGGAGCAGGCAGGTCAGTCTTCCACACCCTCCGTTCAGCTAAATGGTTGGCACCAGATACCCAAAGTGGAAGAGTAAATTGTGGCAAAAGGTGAGCACAGCCCACTGGGAATTGGGGGTAGGTGATTCTTGGAAGTCAGGGCAGACTGGCAGCATCTGGTAGGTTTGCCCACGGAAATCCAGATCCCAGCGTTGGGCTAAGATTCAGAGCAAGACCCTCTCCTGATCTTACTCCCAAAATGAAAGAGGTACAGTCAAGAATAGGACAAAAACCACTTGCCGTTGAGTCGATTCCGACTCATGGTGACCCATGTTTTGCAAAGTAGAACTGTGCTTCATAGATAGGAGCCCTGGTGGTGCAGTGAGTGGTTAAGCACTTGGCTGCTAACTGAAAGGTCGATGTTTCAAACCCACCAGCCACTCTGCAGGATAAAGATGTGGCAGTCTGCGTCCATAAAGATTTACAGCCTTGGAAACCCTATGGGGCAGTTCTACCTGGTCCTATAGAGTCACTATGTATCAGAACTGACTTGATAGCAGTGGGTTAGTTTTTTTTGATTTGGTGCTTCGTAGGGTTTTTAATGGCTGTGACCTTCTGAAAGCAGGTCATCCGGCTTATTTTCCAAGGTGCCTCTGCGTGGATTTGAATCACCAAACTTTTAGTTAGTAGCTCAGCAATTAGCTGTTTGCATCACCTAAGAATGTATGTCAAGACTCCAACAAAGGCAATCTGGGAATAGGATGTTGGGATGGGAACCAAAGTAAGAGAGTTCAACACACTGCCTACCCAGGAGAAGCTTGGATGTAAGAGCTCTGTAATCACAGCACTGAGAGCATTATTAGACGGGAAAGCTGCACCTGGGGGAGAGGGAGGAAGCCTGCTGATGAGCACTAGGGCTAATAAAAAGTAAGAGTGGTGAAGTCAACACACATGGAGCCCAGTGCTCAGCTGGTTCCGGCTAATCAGAGGAATGACTCAATATTGAGGTGCCACAGCTGGCTGCAACCAATCACAGGGATGGCGCAGGACCAGTTAGCGTTTCACTCTGTCGTACATGGGGTCACCGTGAGCCGGGGGCTGATGGGTGGCAGCTGACAACAACCCTGGGGGAGGAGGGTGAACGATGAGATAGCACTGAATCTGATTCAGTATTTCCTGTCTCAGGCCCAAACTGGTCTGAGGACTGGAGCCTGAAGTGGTGGGAGATAGCGAATCTGGTATAGAGATGTTGAGTGCATGAGGCCAGCTGAGAGTCACCGTGAGGGCTGGGGAGTGCTGAATCTGACCTGAGGATCCAGACAATCAACTTATCTTAGATTATGGTTTGGCCCACACAGACGTGGGCAAGAGAGCATGCCTCACCCAAGCCTGCTGACAGTCATCGCTTCTGGCGCTGGCATCCATGGCAGCAGCTGGCGTCACTGCAATGCCACAGCCTCCAACTCCCTCCAAGACGCAGTTAGGGCTGCTAGCCTCATTCTTAAAAGAGTTTCATTGGTTGAGTTAAACTGGAATCATCTAGCTTTCCCGGGAAGCTGTTGTTCCTTTTCAGTCGGCTAAGCCTCTGGGCGAAATCTTTAGTTCTTACTTGGTGCTATTTCTGCCACTTTAATAATAGCTCCATTGTTTTGCAGACATGACACAGATGTATTTTTCATGATCTTGGGGATTTGGGGCCCTCACCTTCTTAGTTACTCTAAGTTATTTTCGTTTTTATTACTTTTTTTTTTTTTTTTTTTTTGGTCAGTTCCCTTTGTTCATCCTCTGTTGAGTAGAGACATAGACAAGCTGTTGATGGAGGAAATCAACCAGCCATCAGTATGAGATGAGTTGCTCCAGAGAGTTGCTTTTCCCGTCTGTCCCACATGTGCTGCTGAAAGTACTTCATGCGAGGGCCATCACACATTTTACTCTTTCCACTTTGAGTACCTGGTGCCAACCATTTAGCTGAATGGAGGGTATGGAAGGCTGACCTGCCTGCCCCTGTGCCTTCCCTGTGGAAAAAGGTGAGCACAGCCCACTGGGAATTGTTGAAGAGTGCGTTCTACATGCCAAACATGCCTCCCCGGGTGGGGCAGACCCAGCTAACAAGAGAAGCACTATACATCGAACCAACTCCATCCCAAAGGAGGATAACAATCCCAGTACCCTGGAGCCCCAAGCCCAGGCTCCTGTTTCAAGGCAGAGTTTTAGTAATGGGATGGTGGATTTAAGACAGACACATGTGTTTGTCTAGCCTAATCTTACTTGCTGTTGGACCTGCTTTGTCTGCACATTGCTGTCATTAGGAGCTTAATCACCTTTCTGAGGTGGGAACCACTGCTTTGTTGTCCCTGACTCAGCTGTGATGTCAGGGAGGAAAGCTGGCAAAATTTAGGTTCTAATGTCATAAACAACGACTTAAAATGCCCTGCTGTTTATGTCTAAAGAGAGAAAAAGACAATGATGCCTTTGAGATCCTAAAAGTAAATGATTTACCACAACACAAACAGAGTTAAAGGAAAATTGACTTTGTAGCATGAAACAACAGTGAAATATAAACCTCCAGAAACAGAAGAAGGAATCTCAGGTTAAAATTGAGGTATTTGAGGACAATCTACGGAGTGAATGTAAAATAAAAGTGCTACTCGAATAGAGTCCATGCCCTGGAGCAGTCGAGCCAATGAAACGTACTCCAAGTCAGAAGGAGTGAGAAAGTTTTATTTGGGAGATGTCCACCACCGGGGATTTGACAGCAACGGAGCCTGTCTCAATGGAATCCCAAAAAGGCATTTTTACATTAGAGCTTATATATGATTTTTACAAAGGTTAGAAGTGTCCTTATTCATTACAGAGTAATTACAAGAGACTCTTTATCATACTAAAGAGATACATGCCGGACATTTCCTTATCAGGCTAAAGATATACATATCTGACATCTGGGCTCTAATCTTTCTGTGGGGGGTTGTAAGCCACAGGTGGCCGGACAGAGCAAAACAAAGTCATTAACAAAGGTATGTGAAAGGAGAAGGCAAAGAAAAAAGAAAAACAAAAACTTATAGATTCATCATGGCATTAGTTATGTCAAGCTCTCAGTCACCCATTTTGAAAAGGAGAAAACATGCTGGGGAGTATTGGGGTCACAAAAGTATAATGACAGAAAGGGCTGAGGAGCTCTGAGGCACTTTGGCCTCCAGACATCTCATACCATGGTACGCTGTTTACCTGTTCTAGAATAAAAATCACAGGCACCTACCTGCCCACTCAGGCACAGCCGGGTCTCTGCTGATGTGCCAAGCCTTGACAGCAGCGAGCCTTGGGGGGATGCACTCCCTGCCCCCAACTCCCTACCCCTGCACCTCCTGCTCTTGACTAAGTAGATTCTATACCATCCTCTCCCCAAGATCTAATGGGCAAGGTCCAATCCTAGTTTTTGACAGGGTTTTGTTCCATCGAGCATGAGGTCACCGGGAGCCAGGGGCCAGCTCAACGGTGGCTACCAACAGCAACAATGCAGACCTGGGAGTCACTGGGCAGCATGAACCACATTTTCATTTTCTCTGGGACGTAACAGCTTCTTGGAAGGAGTCTGACAAAAGCTACTGCGTTCTTCAAGAAAAGAAATCTATGAAAACTCGAAAAATACACAGACAATGAGGGGGAAATTATTTGATCTACGAAGTGTCCTTTGTAAGGGACCTTGCGTTTGAGTGGGAGGAGGGAGCTACCAGGTTTAGGCTGAGAGTTAGGGTGACCCTGTTCAGACAATGAGATGCCTGCCTAGGCTATTAGTACCCTGGGATCAGAGGTCAGAGGTTAATCTGCAGCAATGCCAGGTTCGCCTGGTGCTTTAAGACGCTCAAACTGAGGAAAGGCTCAAGAAGAGGTGCCACCATCAGTGGGAACAAGAAATACATTTCCAGGGGCCCCGTCTTGGGTTGGACTGGGTCCACAGTGCATAAGGATATTGGCTATTTGGGGGCAGATATAGGCCACCAACGTCAAGTGTTTAACTCCCAATCTGATACGTTAATGTTTCTTTCAATAGACCAGGCGTCCTCATATACATCTAAGTATCACCAGCTTCAAGAGGGCACCCACATGTAGTGAGAGCTTAATTAATACACATAAATAAAAGTATGTGTGTTTGTATGGATGGACGGATGTTAATATTAATAACAGGGCATAGCTGCTTTGCTAGTCTAGTTAAGTGGAAAATAATCCAGATTGTGATAGTTGAATGGGCCCAGATAGTGGTTAGGGTAAGCAAGTGATCAGGTGGCAGGTTTGAGGGACTGAGTTCAGTAGAGTCAGGATGTTTTCATATACATCAGGAGATGCGTTCATCAGGTAGAGGAGAGCACTAGGGATGATTCTGAGAGTTACATGTGGCACCAGCCCAGCTCGTGCAAAGGAGTTCCACTTTATCACAGGTGGTCTGGCTTCACCATGTACGTCTTGGCCCCTGAGATAGGGCCATTGAGTTTTAAAGGACTGGGACTCTAGCTCCTGGCCTGACTCTCCACTGGGGAAGTAGGCATCTTGGTGTACCCAGGAAACTGGAGTCGGTGGGAAGTGTGACAGTCATTCTTGAGACTGTTTCCTAAGCAGGGATCAAGTTACCTTAGAAGATGAATCTCTCACAGCGGATTGCCAAGGTCTCTGAACCTCGACCCAGGCAGACTAGCTCTACGTTTAGGCTGTGCATTTCCTTGGACACAAGACTATCGCTTTGGCTGCAGTGTCTCTGACCTGGGACTTTGACAAACGGAGGAGAGAGGAAATCTGGGGGCTTAACTAGAGCTTCTAGAAGTGAGGGCAAACCAAAAAACGCACTAGCTTTTCCTTGGCTTTTCACTGAAAATGGAATCTGAATTTCTCTCTCTTCCCTACCCCCGCCTCCATCCAACTGTCTGCCCAGGTACACAAGCATTTTACCAAAAAGAATCTGATCCGTGCAGGAAAAAGTATAAGGAATAATAGTTAACATTTATTGAACACTTACTTTAAGCCTGGCACTTTTCTAAATACTTACTATGTGCTATCTTATTTAATTCTCACTCGTTTTGGTACTATAAGTGGAGGTACTGTTATTATAGCCACTTTTCAACTGGGCATTAAGGGTTTCTTAAGTTTATCCCTGTGTGTCCAACTGTTGTGCATTTTTCATCAACCAGTATTCAGAGTGTTAGGCACTGCCGTAGGCACCAGTGGTACAAAGCTGAATAATACATGGTTTTCCCTTCAAGCAAGGGCATCATGAGTCTACAGGGTAGAAGAGGAGAGAAATACATCATTGCAACATACGTCAGACAAATAATAGAAGGTATGAGTAAAGCGCTATGAAAAGACAGAAGGGGAAGTGACTAATTCTTCTCAGGAAAGTTGTAGAAAACTTCACAGAGGGGGTGACGTGTAAGCCTGGTCCTTAGTAAATGTTTGTTGAATGAATAGAGGAATGGTAATAGAAGTTCATCAGGAAGAGAAGATGATGATGCATGAAGGAAACACCAAGGGCAGAGGATGGCTCTTGCTTTGCTCCCCATTTTGGGACTCAGTAAAGTGTGTGCCCTGTGGGCATCAGAGGTGGGTGGGGTTCCTGAGATTTAACTTTCCAGAGCTGCCCTGAGTCCCTATATGTTGGAGTCCAGACTTAAATGTGGCTGAAACCTGGCTTACCAGGGGACAAGGAAAACATGGCCAAGTGGACTTCCTGGCCAGAGGTGGATGAATAGGAGTCATAGCCATACTAAGGTGTCTCTAGAAACAGCAGGACTGAGGTAAGGCCAAATCAGCCAGCAGCCCCCTCTATGTCCAGAGAGGTGACAAGCAGGAGGAAGTCCGTACTAATTATAGAACAGATGTTGTTGTTGTTAGCTGATGAGTCAACTTCCAACTCGTGAAGACCCCATGCACAACTGGATTGGGCCATGGTGATCCACAGGGTTTTCACTGGCTGATTTTCAAAAGTAGAGCACCAGGCCTTTCTTGCTAATCCATCTTAGTCTAGAAACTCCAGTGAAACTTGTTCAGCATCACAGCAACACACAAGCTACCACTGACAGACGGGTGGTGGTGCACATGAGATGCGCTGGCTGGGCAGCAAACCTGGGTCTCCCGCAATGGAAGGCGAGAATTGTACCCCTGCCCTCCAGACCACAAGTAGGACGGGCACTTTCTCTGCACATTCCAGTCATCCTGAGCATTGTATCTGCATCCCCGCTACTCTTAGAAACTATAAAGGTCTGAGAACGCCAAGCCTTTCAAAGTGTGGAAGGCTTGTCTCAGTTGGACCTGCCAATCCTGCCATGTGCACTTTGCTTCAATATCAGAGATTATTCTCTTTCTTTTTACTTTTCCTTCACTAATGTCCTAGATGGATTTATAGTCTGGATGCTTTTGGGGTGTGCGGGTGGGGGTCTTACCCAGTGCCAGAGTGGGTGCCCTCTGGAGAGTCCTTGCAGCCTTGCATTCAGACACACTGTAAGAATCACCATGAGTCACTGCCAAGTGGCCTGGGCTGAGCTGTGAATAGTTGCAGGTGCTGTGGCTGCACCAGCTGAACTCACGGACCTTTCCTGTCTGTGTCTCTATGACTCACCTGGCATGGACATAACCACGAGGCTGGGCACACCACACCGTGTGCCTGGGAGCAGCCAGGAAGGGTGATGCTGCTAATCCCTAGACTGCAGGGCCCCTGGAGGACAACACACACTCCACTTGATTTCTCCTTCCTTCTTCCCTAGGATCCAAGGGTTCCAGCTTTGGAAGTATGACCTTTCCTGTAAAGGACCTCAAGTCCAGGGGTTACTACCGGTGGTGTCTGAACTCACAGCTTCCATCCAGGTAGGGACCATTGTCCTAAATCACCACCAGAGCACAAGTGAAGAGTTTTCATTTAAAAACTGGTTAGTGATTTGAAGTTTTGCAAATGCACAGGTCTTCACCCCTTCCCTGTGTTCCTTTCTACCAGTCGGGCTCTTCTCAGAGTCCAGGGAAAGAAAGAGAAGAAGGAAATTTAGGAATGAGACAACTATGTTCTCTCATCTCAGGGAAATAGATTGTGAGGTCACCATGTATTGTAAGTACACATGGGCAGAGACCTAGGGGGCCTTGCTGTCTCTCAGTGTGTGAACTTGCAGGCTTGGTGACACAACAAGGGTCCACTTGGCTCAGTTGCCCCTCTGGGGTCTCCTGATTTCCTCTGTCAACTTCAAGTCACTCCTCAGGGAAGTTACCTTAATTATTAAAATCCTTGGCCAAGGCTGACAGTCTGCAGGGCATATGATATTACCTCTACATTCAGAGGCCTCTGTGACGCCTCCAAATACCATCATGGCACATCATTTGCTACATCAAATGTGGCAAAGTATAATTCAAAACATAAGAGAGCCTGTGCTGACCTTTAAGGGGGATTACTTCACACATCACTTTGAGCACTAAGGTGCACCTGACCAAAGCCATGATATTTTCAATCACCTCATATGCCTGTGAATGCTGGACAATGAATAAGGAAGACAGAAGAAGAACTGATACCTTTGAATTATGGTGTTGTCGAAGAATATTGTATATACCATGGACTGCCAGAAGAACGAACAAGTCTGTCTTGGAAGAAGTACAGCCAGAAGGCTCGCAAGGATGGTGAGACTTTGTCTCACTCACTTTGAACATGTTATCAGGAGGGACCAGTCACTGGAGAAAGACAACATGCTTGGTAAAGTAGAGGGTCATTGAAAACGGTGCAGACCATCAACGAGATGGATGGACACAGCGGCTACAACAAAGGGCTCAAACATAGTAACAATTATGAAGATGGCGCAGGACCCAGCCAGGTTTCATTCTGTTGTACATAGGATCACTATGAGTTGGAAATGACTTGACAGCATCTAACAACAACCAAAACGTCCTATCTGGCATCAAGTAGAAAAGAGCCAGGTGAGATAGGATGCTGATGCTGAATGGTGATCTAAAGGCTGTGAATTGGTGATCCAGCAAATTACATGTTACCCTATGTCATGGACTTCTTGTGCACACACTGGCACCTGAGTGCATCAGGCGAGCAACTCTCTCCTTGTCTGCTCTTAGTGCAATGTGTTAACCCATTAGGGCACCAGCACATTGATTAATAAAGATTTGGGATTAACTGGGAATATTGGTTACCTATGTGGATGCATGCAGTCCTGGTGGCACAGAGGTTAAGAGTTCATCTGCTAACCAAAAGGTCAGCAGTTCAATCCACCAGCTGCTCCTTGGAAACCTTATGGGGCAGTTCTACTCTGTCCTATAGGGTTGCTATGAGTGAGAATGGACTCTAAGACAAAGGGTTCAATTTGACTCGACAGCAATGGTTTTGTTTTTTAATGTGGCTGCATAAGAAAAACTTAAAATTATGTGGCAAGTGTTGCAAAAATTCTTTCCATGGAAAATAAAATGTTTTTCATATGCAAGATAATCGTCACCAAAATCAGCAGCGGATAAATGCCAGGAGACCTCTCCCCACCCAGGGCAAGTCACCCCCTAATGATCATGAGGCTGAAGACACTGGATTACAACCTGCGTTGCAATCTACAAAAATCATAAGAGCAGGATTCCTAATGTTTAGTATTGTGATTCTGGATATGTTTATATGCCATGTTTTTTCAAACATGATCCAGTCCTTTTTTTTTTTTTTTTTTTTGCCCTTACCCTCGTGTTTTTAATTATTAAATTGAGGGTGAAAAGTTGGAAGGAAATAATATCAAAGTTTGAATCCGGGTTCCCTACTATCTTTAAATGAATAATAGTAACAACAATAATAACAGCAACACCAACAGTAGCTAAAATTCTCTAAGCAATGAATTGAAGCGATAGCGTCAGACACACACATATACAACAACTGTGAGAAAGAGAAAGACTTAGGAGTAGAAAAGATAAAGTTATCCATAAAGTAAATGTGACATTTTCTTGGATTTAGGCTATCCTTTGCGTTCAAGTTCTATTCCCGGGCCTTAATTTGCTTTGATTTGGTTTTAGAGAATAAGGAAGGGGTGGCTGGAGTGATGTTAGCGTGCTGTTCCGGAGTTCAGCACACCAGTATTTCATTACAGCGCCAATGTCCTGGACATAGTGGGAGGGAGATAGCTCAGAGGGAAATGAGAATAAAGGAAGCAGAACCTAAGCATTAATAATTAAGTCCCTCCCCCAACAAACTATTTTACTTCTAGACTGATGCTGTAAAAGAATTCCCTGAATCTCAATAGGCAGTGATGGCTACTATAGTAAAACATGAAAGAACGTGTATATGTATGTGACCAATCACTATTTATGCAGAAAAAACAGTTTTCCCTGTTTTCTTCTCTACTGAGGGTGAAGACTAGAGTCAGAGGAGATTCTCCTGTCTGTCAGTGTGCCGTACTGTGGTGGCTTGTGTGTTGCTATGATGCTGGAAGCTATGCCACTGGTATATCAGATAAATCCCAGCAGGGTCACCCTTGGTGGACATATTTCAGTGGAGCTTCCAGGCTAAGACAGACGAGGAAGAAAGGCGTGGTGATCTACTTCCGAAAATTAGCCAGTGAAGTCCTTATGGATCACAGCAGAACGTTGTTCCCCTTACTTGCTTTGGACACGTCATCAGAAGGGATCAATCTGTAGAGGAGGACATCAGGTCTGGTGAAGTACAGGGCCAGTGAGGCCGAGGGAGACTCTTGGTGAGATGAACTGGCACTACAGCCACAGCATTGGACTTGAACATGTCAGCGATCGTGAGGATGATGCAGGACTAGGCAATGGTTCATTCTGCTGTAGGTAAGATTGCCAGGCGGAGTCTAGTCAACAGCAGCTAACAGCAACAACAGAGAGAAAATTGCTAAGAGAAAATAGTTTGACTGTAAAACTAGGATTATATGTTTTGTTAAAGGCAAGAAATAATCCTGGATTGAAGATGAAGGAGAAAAGGAAATGGAGTTACATGACACACTTACACACACACACACACACACACACAGCTCCCATTACCCCTGACCCCACCCATCTCTATTACTAACCACATCCGTCTATTTGTGACTTTAACTGAAAGTGATGGGGAAAAAGTAGAGGGCAAGGAGGATGAATAAGCAGAGACGATAATGAATAAATCACGTGAGTCCCCGCCGCAAGGGAAGTGGTTGTGTGCTGCTCCCTGCTTTCTCCAACACTATGCATCTGCTCTGAGCTTTACCAGAAATACTGAGAAGCTCAAGATGTGTAAGTCCAGGAGAAATGACCTGGTGACACTGAGTTTCTGTCTGAAAACATCCAGCTAAGATTTTAACACTCGACTTGGCTATTTACTACAAATAGGATCAATTTCCATTTCAGCTTAACCCCAGGATAGCCTTTGTTGGTTTTCTAAGAACTTCTAGAAGACAAGCTACTCTACTAAAGAAATACCATTATAAAAAAGAATCAGCTTTATTGAGGTATAGTGTATATATAATAAAAATCATTCTTGTTGTGTATAGTTCAATGAGATTTGGAAAACATATACAGTCATGTAACCACCACTAAAATCAAGATATAGAACAGCTTCTTTACCCCAAAATGTTCCCTTGTGCCCTTTTTTAGTTATTCTTCGTTCGTCACTCCCGGAAACCACTCAGGGAACCACTGATCTGATTTCTGTCATCATAGTGTTGCCTTTGTAGACTTTCACAGAAATGAAAACAAACTGTAAATAGCATTTTAGTCTGGCATCCTTCAATTTGCATAATGCTTTTGAGATTCATCCATGTTGTTGCATGGGTCGGTAATTCTTTTGTATTTATTGCCGAGTAGTATTCCATTGTATGAATGTACCACAATTTATTTATCCATAAAACAAGTTGATGGGCATGATAAAGATGGTACTAACATATGCACTTGCAAGATTTTATATATATATACACACGCACACACATACACACACATATGTGTGTATATATATACACATATCAGCACTCAGTCAGTTTGTTGTTCTGTGGTGGCTTGCATGCTGCTGTCATGCTGGAAGCTATGCCACTGGTATTTCAAATACTAGCAGGGTCATCTTCATGGTGGACAGGTTTCAGAGGAACTTCCAGGCTAAGACAGATTAGGAAGAAAGGCATGGAAATCTACTTAAAAAAAAATTGACCAGTGAAAACCTTATGAATGGCAGTGGAACGTTGCCTGATATAGTGCCAGAAGATAAGCCCCTCAGGTTGGAAGGAAATCAAAATACAACTGGGGACAAGCTGTCTCCTCAAAGCAGAGTCAACCTTAATGACGTGGATGGAGTCAAGCTTTTGGGACCTGCATTTGCTCATGTGGTATGACTCAAAATGAGAAGAAACAGCTGAAAACATCCATTAATAATCAGAATGTGAAATGTACAAAGTAGGAAAATTGGAAGTCATGAAAATGAAATGCATAAAGATCTATCCTACGCATTTGTAAGCTGAAATGGACTGGTATTGGCCATTTTGCATCAGACAATCATGCAGGCTACTGTGCAGGGAATTACAAATTGCAGAGGAATGGCATTACATTCATCATTAAAAAGAACATTTCAAGATCTATCCTGAAGTACAACACTGTCAGTGATAGGCTAGTACCCACATGCTTACAAGGAAGATCAGTTAATATGACTATTATTCAAATAGACTCACCAAACGCTAAGGACAAAGATGAAGAAATTGAAGATTTTTACCAACTTCTGCAGTCTGAAATTGATCAAACTTGCAATCAAGATGCATTGACAATTTCTGGTGATTGGAATGTGAAAGTTGGAAACAAAGAAGGATCAGTACTTGGAAAATATGGTCTTGGTGATGGAAAGAATGCCAGAGATCACAAGGTAGAATTTTACAAGACCAAGGACTTCTTCATTGAAAATTCCTTTTTTCAGCAACATAAATGGAGACTATAACACGGACCTCACTGGATAGAATCCACAAGAATCAAATTGACTACATCTGTGGAAAGAGACAATGGAGAAGCTCAAAGTCATCAGTCCGAACAAGGCCAGGAGCCAATCATGAAACAGACCATCTATTGCTCATATGCAAGCTCAATTTGAGGCTGAAGAAGATTAAAACAAGTCCACGACAGCCAAAGTTTGACCTTGAGTATATCCCACCTGAGTTTAGAGACCATTTCAAAAACAGATTTGATGCAGTGAACACTAATGACTGAAGACTAGATGTGTTGTGAAATGATATCAAGGACATCATACATGAAGAAAGCAAAAGGTCATTAGAAAGAGGAAAGAAAGAAAAGACAAAAACAGGATATAAGAAGAGACTCTGAAACTTGCTCTTGAACTTAGAGTAGCGAAAGCGAATGGAAGAAATGGTGAGGTAAAAGAACTGAATAGAAGATTCCAAACGGCAGCTCAAGAAGACAAAGCATTATAATGACATGTGCAAAGACCTGGAGTTAGAAAACCAAAAGTGAAGAACATGATCAGCATTTCTCAAGCTGAAAGAACTGAAGAAAAAATTCTAGCCTCCAGTTGCAATATTATAGGATTCTGTGGGAAAAATATTCAGCGATGCAGGCAGCAGCAAAAGAAGATGGAAGGAATACACAGTCACTGTACCCAAAAGAACTGGTTGATGTACAACCATTTCAGGAGGTAGCATACGATCAAACACTGATGGTACTGAAGGAAGAAGTCCAAGCTGCACTGAAGACATTGGTGAAAATCAAGGCTCCAGGAATTGCTGGAATACCAATTGAGATGTTTCAACAAATGGATGAAACACTGGAAGTGCCACTTACCTATGCCAAGAAATTTGGAAGACATCTACCTGGCCAACTAACTGGAGGAGATCCATATTTGTGCCATTCCAAAGAATAAGAATTCCAGAACACTTAATTGTGCTCATGCGGACCCTGAACTTATACCAAGAGGCTATTGTTCAAACAGAACAAGAGGATGCCTCATGGTTTAAAATCAGGAAAAGTGTGCTTCAGAGTTATATCCTTTAACATACTTATTCAATCTGTACTGTGAGCAAATAATCTGAGAAGCTGGACTATATGAAGAAGAAGGAGGTATCAGGGTTGGAGGAAGACTCATTTACAACCTGCGATATACAGATGATACAACGTTTCTTGCTGAGAGTGAAGAGGACTTGAAGCACTTACTGATGAAGTTCAAAGACTACAGCCTTCAGTACGGATTACACTTCAACATAAAGAAAACACAAATCCTCACAACTGGGGCAATAAGCAACATCGTGATAAAAAGAGAAAAGATTGAAATTGTCAAGGATTTCATTTTACTTGCACCCACAATCAATACCCATGGGAGCAACAGTCAGGAAATCAAACGACATATTGCATTGTGCAAATCCAATACAAAGGACCTCTTTAAAGTGTTAAAAAGGAAAAGATGTTGCTTTGAGGACGAAGGAGCGCCTGATCCAAGCCACAATATTTTCAATTGCCTCATATGTGTATGAAAGTTGGACAATGAATAAGGAAGATATAAGTAGAATTGATGTCTTTGAATTATAGTGTTGAACAGTACTGAATATACCATGGACTGACAAAAGACAAACAAATCTGTCTTGGAAGAAGTACAGCCAGAATGCTCCTTAGAAGGGAGGATGGCGAGACTTTGTCTCACACACTTTGGACATGTTATCAGGAGGGACCAGACCAGTCCCTGGAGAAGGACATCATGATTGGTAAAGCTGAGGGTCAGAGAAAAAGAGGAAGACCCTCAAGGAGATGGGTTGACACAGTGGCTGCAACAGTGGGCTCAAGCATAATAACGATTATGAGGATGGAGCAGGACCAGGCAGTGTTTCGTTCTGTTGTACATAGGACCGCTATGAGTTGGAACAGACTCGATGGCACCTGACAACAACAACAACAAATATACGTGTATTTATTTATACATATATACACACACAAGTATATATATATATACACACACTTAAATATATATATATAGTTGTAAAAATATAGATAGGACCACATTTGCAAATTCCTCATTTTTCACATATACAATTCAGTGAGATCAATTACATCAATCATGTTATGAACATATATTTTTAATAAGAGATATAATTTTAATCCTAAATATTTTATTTTTGTATTATAAATGTGGTTTTCTCATTCTTTGTATCTTGTAATGATTATTATTTGTGTATATGAATGCTATTAATTTTTCCATGTTAATCTTATCCCTCTCTGTCTTGCTGAATCTTTTATTGTTTGAGTTAGTTTTATTGTTAATTCTCTAATGTTTTTCAGGTATACTATTTGGTCATCTGCAAATAGAAATCATTTTATTTCTTCTTTTCAATTAATTGTTAAGTGTGTATTTGTTTTCTGTAGCTAATTACATTGACTAGTACCTCCAGAAGAATGTAAAAAGGCAGTAGAAGTAATGGGCATCCTGGCTTTGCTCCAGATCTTAGTGAGAATGTTCCTAATATTTCTTCATGTAAACCAAACCTGTTGCCGTCAAGTTGATTCCAACTCATAGCAACCCTATAGGACAGAGTAGAACTCAAGAAGTGGCTGGTAGATTCGAACTGCCGACCTTTTGGTTAGCAGCTGAACTCTTAACCACTGCACCACCAGGGCACTATTTCCCCATTTAGTAAGATGCAAATTTTAGGATATCTGTATCTATAATCACTTTGAGAAAATATCCATTAATTTCTATTTTCTCTAGAGTTTTAATTAGGAAAGTATGTTGAATTTCATCAAAGGTTTCCTAGCATCTGTGGAAATAATCATGTGAATTTTCTCTGTAGCCATATTAATATAGTGAATTATATTAATAGATTTTCTAATATTGAACTAAGGAGGCCTGGTGATGCTATGGTTAAGCACTTGGTTGCTAACCAAAAGGTTGGTGGTTCAAACCCACCAGTTGCTCAGTGGGAGAAAGACCTGGCAATCTACTGCCATGGAGATTACAGCCCTAGGGAGCAGTTCTACTCTGTCCCATAGAGTCGCTATGAGTCTGAATCGACTTGACAGTACACAACAACAGTATTGAATTATCCTCGAATTTCTGCCATAAATCTCATCTAGTCACGGGACATTATTTTCTTAATGTGATTTTGTAGTCTGTTCACTAAAATTTTATTTAAGGTTTTTACACCTATATTCAGAAGACATATTGACTGTAATTTTCTTTTTTGTGTGCTATCTTTATCTGATTTAGCCATCAGTGTTATTTTTGCTTCATAAAAAGAGTTTGAAAGCTTTCCTTCATTTTATATTCTCTAAAACAATGTATGTAGCACATAAAATCCATAGTTTTTGTTAACGTATTTATTTTTAACTCTAACGAAGTTATTTCATGGTAAATTTTCATTGTGATCCCCTGGATCATCCTCCTTGTTCGTTGCTGTGCTCAGGAGGATTTTGTTTTGAATGGAATAATCAAAGCAAGGGCTTTAGCCAACTAAAATAAATCTTTAATTTTAAAGATATCTGTGAATACTAGAGCTATAGGTGTAACTCAAAAGATGTCTGTTTTTGCCCCATGTAACCAGAAGATCTGATATTTAGTTTCTCGATGACAGTATTTGATCAGAACTGGTTTTAGTCTCACCCGATCCACTTGTTGCTTTTGTTAGGTTCCATCGAGTCAGCTCCAACTCATAGCGACCCTGTGTACAACAGAATGAAACACTGTCATGCCCTGCGCCGTCCTCACAATCGTTGTTACGCTTGAGCCCATGGTTGCAGCCACTGTGTCAATCCATCTCCTTGAGGGTCTTCCTCTTTTTCACTGACGCTCTACTTTACCAAGCATGATGTCCGTCTCCAGGGACTGATCCCTCCTAATAGCATCCAAACTACGTGAGGCAAAGTCTCACCATCCTCCCTTCTAAGGAGCATTATGGATATACTTTTTCCAAGACATATTTGGGTGTTCTTCTGACAGTCCATGCTATATACCTGGTCGACTTATGAGTTATCTAATCTTGAATAGTCCCTTAGCCTCCTGGCTCCTTTCCAAGGATTGAGTGTAATACCATTCCTAAGGAAAGCTTGGTGAAATGGAAAATATATGTCACGTTAGTTATTATTAAAGCTGGTGTTGAAGAAACAGAGCATTGGTCTATATAATCTTGGGCAAGTTGCATAACCTTTAAATTTCAGTTTTATCAGTTATTAAACAGGTATAATAGGGTTATGTTATGATATAATGCAAGTTAAAGCACTAGTACAGTGTCTGACAAATAGTAAACACTCAACAAAGGCTCTTGTTGTTGTCGTCATCTCTATGCTCCATCTCCTGGTGATTTCCCAGGAATCTGCCCTGACATCACAGGGTGTCTCCCAGGAGTCCCAATGGGAGCCGATGGCACAGTGCTGCAAAGAGACTGACAAATGTCCTTTCCTTATATTCACTGTGGATGCCCCATTTCACCTCCCAGAGAGCAGCTTCAGGGATGGTGAACTGTGAAATCAATGAGCAGATACATGAAAAGAAAAGTAACACTCAGGAATGCTCAAATTAACTCAAAGTAACACGTCACCACAGGCTGTGGTGGACGTGTGTTCTTTAGAGTCTGGAAGTAAATTCTGAGTTCATTCACTGAGCTTCCTCTTGGGTCCAAACCAATCTGCCAGCTCTATCTGTCCTTACGTGAACACACACCCATCCACACCCACACACCCACACACTGACACACACACACCTCACAAGGCAGAGGATCTATAGTCTCCTCTTCCACTTGAGGTGCAGAAACTCTATAAATCCTGGGCTACAAGGCACCCCAGGAGCCCCCCAGTCATGCAGCTGGGAGAATCTTGGGGCGAGAGGGTGATGGAAGTCAAGACATAGGAAGAAAAGGTAGTTAAAGAAGAGACGGTAGATCAGATGATTTTTAAATTCCCTGCTAATTCCTCTGGGGGAAGGGAAGACAAAGGGCGAAGCCCTAGGCTCAGGAGGAAGGAGAAGAAGGGGAACACCTTCCGCACTAGCAGCTGCACGTACTCCCTCTGCTTCTTTGTTCTTTTCTGGACCGAGTTGCAGAATAGACCTGGAGGTATAGTTAATCATCTATAGGCTAGGATGCAAATGTGGAAATCTTTCCTCCATCATAATCCAGGTAAATTTAATAATAACAAAAATCAATTTATTAGAGGTTATAGGGGAAGGTATTTTGCCTTTCAAACTTTGCTTTGAAAAGCAGAGCTTGGTTTATTACACTGGGTTTATTACACTAGGTTTATTACACTTGGTTTATTACACTAGGTTTATTACACTTGATTTATTCCGCTTACGCTAGCTTGCAGCCAGTTCCTTCAGAGGCAGTGTCCCCAGTGATCCTAAGTAACTAACCGTGTCTACAGACGGAAGCTTTCCGCATACATCCCAGACAGTCTTTGAAATTCAGCTCCAATCCCTTGAAGACTTCTTCTGAAACTAGATTCCAAGCACACTGAAGGTCTAAAGCCCTTTCCTGCCTCCCCTCCCTGCCCACTGCCCCATTCTGACACAGCTTGAACATTTCCTATATAGTGTGATTCTTTGTCATTGTGCAGACTGTAACATAGACGCCACCACCAAGCTTTGTTATCTTCCTCTGTCAGTGTGCAAATTCCATTTCAAGATCTCTTCCTATCTGTTTTTAACCATATGCAGTTTTACACCAGTAACTCACCTTCCTTTTACTCTTTTTAAGGGCAATTATTTAGGATGCCTCAGTGTTCCTGGGTGGCACAAATGGTTAAGCGGTTCCAATCCACCCAGAGGTGCCTTGGAAGAAAGGCCTGGCAATCTACTACAGAAAAAATCAACCATTGGAAAGGCTAAAGAGCACAGTTCCCTTCTGACAGACACATAGGGTTGCCATGAGTTGGCATCAACTGTGTGGCAGCTGGTTCAGTTTTTGGCTTAGAATACCCCAGGTAACCAAAGAAAACACCGAGTACATTGTACAATGGGTCTAGCCTCCCCACCCTCGCCTGCCCATGGAGCACAAACTAATAAATGCAGCTTCTCTCCCATTCTTAACACGCAGAGAAGAGAAGGGTGGAATTCGGTTCTCTGCTTCGGTAATTCAGCCCGGAGTGGAGATCTGGCCCTTGGTGGCTTTCATCATGGCAGGTCACCCACAGCTTGCTATCTGAGGCACTCACAGAGAGGCAGGTGTTCCTGGTGAGACCATTCTTTAAAAGCAACCCCTGCTCTTTGTCTCTTTACTGCGTTGCCTGCCAGCAGCCATGTCTAACGTCTCCACTTGGCAGCCACCTCTTGTGAGGTCACTTTTCGACAACTCGCTGTTTCCTTTAGCATTTAAACTGCTTGGCTAGGATTCATGTTTACAGTCCCATCAACCTGTGAGGAACGCCGTGTCGAAGAGGCCCTTTCTGGCCCGAGGTGAGTGTGGACAAGTTCTCCTTGAGGTCGGGGCGTGGGGAGCAGAGAGTCAGCAGCATGGCAGGACTACCTGTGGGTGTGCTCTTCAGCTCTTGGCAGGACATCCAGTCCCAAAAGGAGGAGAATGACCCGTCGTGTTCAGTCTAGTTCACATCGTTGCTTGGAGGGGAAAGCAGAGCCCTCCTTGTTAACAGGCCAGCATGAGCAAAGCCCCCGGACAGCCAATACAGATGCGGAAGGCAAGCACAATGACATCCATGCAAAAGGAAGAGCCACCTGAGTAGTGTTACCCCTGTGGGGGCCCAAATAAAGCCAGCACGCTGAGCATTGCCCTTGCCCCCAGAGTGGATGAAAGCAAAAGGAAGTTGGTGCTTTCTGATAGTAAAGAGAAGACATAAAGGAGGGATATTGTTGTTGGGTGCCGGAGTTTGTTCTGACTCACAGTGACCCTACGGGACGGAGTGGAACTGCCCGTAGGGTTTCCAAGGAGCGGCTGGTGGATTTGAACTGCCAACTTTTTGGTTAGCAGCTGAGCTTTTAACCAATGTGCCACCAGGGCTCCACAGGAGGGATAGGCATGTACCAATGAATGAGTCCTCCAAACTGTAGAGGATTGTCTTCAGCAAAATGTTGTAATGGTTTCTAAGCATAGTAAGGTCACAAATTTAACTCACACTGTAATTCAGTTGGAGCCCTGGTGGCGCAGCGGTTAAGAGCTCAGCTGCTAACCAAAAGATCGGCAGTTTGAATCCATGAGCCTCTCCTTAGAAACCCTATGGGGCAGTTCTACTCTGTCCTATAGGGTTGCTAGGAGTCAGAATCAACTTGACGGTAACGGGTTTATAATTTAATTGTGCACGTGTGAGATACGTAACTCCATCTAGAACTGTTATGGATTCTTTCCTGAGGGCTCACTGACTGGTTCGAGTGGGACCTGGGGAGGGAGATAACTTAGAAACCTATCCAATTTCAAGGCTGGTTTGGTCTGATCATTTAAATAGTCCTTATACTGAATGTTTAGGTCCCTGCATGACACAAACTCTTTGTGTTCCACTACTAATCTAAATGTTGATGGCCGAAATCCACCCAGCAGCACTAAAAAAGAAAGACCTGAAATCTGCTTCCATAAAGATTACAACCAAGAAAACCCTGTGGAGCTGTTTAGTCTGTCACACATGGGGTCACCATGTGTCCAAATTGACTCGGTGGCAACAGGTATGGTTTTCGGTCAAATGCTCTCAGCAGCTCTCAGATACTTATGCTCCGTCCCCAGGAGGTGGCATCCTCAGAGATGGTATCTGGGTAATTGATGCTACCTGTGCAGAGGGGAAGGTAATGGGTCCTCAGGCTTCTCTGATTCCTAGACAGTCTGGTTTCTGCTCACCCTACTGCCATCTGTGCAGAGATATCATCTGGAGTTACTCAGCTGGCTTTCTGGAGAGTGTTTCCAGGCCCTGACCGTGACACATAGACAGATAGTTTCAGAAAGGTAGGTCCCAAAGCCTCCTACTGCCAGACCACACAGCATGGCCAAGCTGACCTGGATACGGCTGTCCCCAAAGCCTGGATGAATCTGCCTTCTCTTGGGGTTTCATGTAGTGACAGACCTAGAGCCCTCAGTATCTGCCTGCATAGCTTTTTTTTTCTCAAGCATAGCTCCTGCTAGCTGGGCTTACTGACCTGTACATTCTGATGTGCATGTTTAGTTCCAAAGAACATGAGAACTGCCCAGACTGACAGCTTGATCATCTTGTCCAATGATACTCTAACCTATTTTAGCAACACGATCCTTTATTTAAAAATATAGTAGTCTAACTTGGAAGCCCAGTATGCCAGACAGATGAAAGCAGAGCTGGCCTGCTGAGGCAGGTAGAGAGGGACCAGAATCTTGCCCAAGACAAGCAAGCCCCAGAGCTGCACAGGCTTATTATTGTATGAAAACCATAATCCTTTCTAAACCCATCATCCCCTGGATGGGGAAACTGGAGTCTCATCAATAAGTAAATTTTATGCAAGTTGCAAATGGCAGAGCTCTGACTCAAAATCTTATGGTTGGACTCCCCACTACATTACGGACTTAGTTTGCCTCCAAGTTTGACTTGATCCCAAGGACCACACATTGATGACGTTCAGTTGCAAACCCACGTTCTGATGTCCCCAAAGTTACCACGGATGGCCTCCACTGGTAAACAATTCACTGTCAAGAGCAAATAATTCTAACAGCCATACTTAGGTGCCTAAAAAGTAAAAATTCTAATGTGTTTCAATCTGACTAGTGTTTTCTTAATGACTTCCTTACATCTGGCCCTGATGATACATCCCATTAAAGTCTCCTTCAAACACATGGTCATCTAAAGTCACAGAGAAGCCAGCAAACATTGCCTAGTCAACAGTGTCTGCTCTTCTCTCTGTTTAACCTGGGCCTGTTGTGACAAGTACACTTTGACTCAGTGTGTCTATGGACTGTTTTACATACTTACTAAAGTAAAGATGACTTGGGGTTTACAGAGTAGAGGACCAAAAACCAAATGACTTTAGGTCATCATTAGAATGCCCTTCAGAAAGGACACATGGAAAAGCCTATTTCGAGGAGGCACTGAAGATGAATGGTGAGACATTTTTAGCCCCTTTATCAAGGCAGCTGGCATTTGCATCTTTGAAACTCTGGCCAGTGCTGGCTGAGATGAAGGTGAATTCGTGGGCCATTGATTGCATGGCCAATGACCTGTAAACACACATTGTCATTGCGTGTGTTCAGGCAATTACTGGGTAATTATACCTGCAGACTACCTAGTAATTAAAAGATGGAGTCCTGGGTGGGCTGCCATTTGGGAAGCAGTGGATGCCTTTTCACTTCACTGACATGATTATATCCTCTTGAGAAGACCAAGGCCGTCAGGAGCCGATAGATATGTGATCCATTTATAGAACAACTGGCTTACAGAGGGAAGAGGGCTCCAATTCTGACATGGCTCAGAGCAGTTCTCCCTGGGTTAAGAGCAAGCCATAATTGACTAAGGCAACATCTCTGCAAATGCAGAAGTCCAAGGTGTGTGAATGGCGTGAATATTTCTGTATGAAGTGTCTACCAAGCGCAGGGCGTGCGAGCAGCCTTGCAGCAAACAGGCCACCTTACCAAAGATCTGGTAGGTTCTGGACACTGCGCTGGGTGCTTTGCATATACAGTCACATTTAATTTTACCAACTGCCCTGTGAGGGAGCTACTATCATCTTCATTTAACAGACAAGGCTCCTGAGGCTCAGAAAGGCCAATGAACGAGCTTAAAATCCCCTCTTCCAGTGAATGACCCAGTTGGAACTTTAACCCATGTCTTCTAACTGCAGATCCTGGGTTTATTCCTTTTCAATTTTCCTCTTCCTGGGATAAGGGGCAATGGAAGGCATTTACAGATGTGATTACAGCCTTGAAGGAGATTACCGAGGGTGCAATGACTAGAACAACTCAAAGTGGCCCATGAACCAGTGAAAAGGAATATCACGTGAATTAAAGACAACATGCCAAGGGTAGAGAAAGTTAAAGCATGTGTACTGTGTGTACATGTCACATGTTATGTCGTGCGTATGTGTATGTGCACAGTTCACCTAGAAGGGTGTCCTAAATGATGAGTTTTGAGCCACGGCCTAAAAAATACGAATGACTATTTTTAACTTCATTGACTATGAGTGTCTAATTATGTTTCCATCATGCTTTTCTTACCCCTGAACATATGATGTGCCAGAAATTGCTGGCAGGTGTGATCCTATTTTGACTGAAAACCAACTGGTCAAAGAAAACCTTGGTTTGGGGCCTAATTTCAGGTGTTCGATAACTGTAGTCCTAATATATTTTCTTTTACTTACGAATTCAGAGTACATCAAGCCTGTATAAATCTTGCTAGACTGGAGACAAGGAGCCCAGGCATAAATGGCTGATATTTGTAGCAACTTTTCCAAATGAATTATAAGAACATTTCTGGCCCTAAGAAGAAACAATTGTTAAGAATAGGAATCCAGGTTCTACTGTTGTGTAGTTGGGTGGAGTGAGAACTTTTCAGTCAATGTCAAGTACTAGGGTAGATAATTGGAGTAGATAGGAGGAAGAGATAGGCAAGGAGACCTGGTTTTATCTGCTACCAGCAAATTGACTTTATTTGTCCACAATTCACTATTCTCATTTACACAATTTAAATAATTCAATGAACCAGTGAAATACATGCAAAATTACTTTGTCAATTGAAACTCTTACAGAGTCATACCAAACCAAACCTACTGCCATTGAGTCGATTCTGACTCATAGCGACTCTATTTAAAAAAAAACAAAAAAACCCAAAACCAAACCCAGTGAGTCGAGTTTATTCTGACTCATGGCAGCCCTATAAGACAGAGTAGAACTGCCCCATAGGGTTTCCAAGGAGCAGTTGGTGGATTCAAACTGCCGACCTTTTGGTTAGCAGCCAAGGGCTTAACCACTGCGACACCAGGGTTCCGTATAGTCATAAGGTACTGTTAATACCCTGATTCTTGCTATACGGTTTCAGATCAATAAAATTCACATATGCTTGTAGAAATTCAAATATGTTCTCACTTATTTATAGCTAGTGACAACTATAATCAAGAAATAACATATTATTTAAGATAATGGATAGTATTTACAACAGGAGGAGCCCTGGTGGTACAGTGATTCAAGGGCTTGTCTGCTAACCAAACGGTCAGCAGTTCGAGCCCGCCAGCTGCTCTGTGGGAGAAAGATGAGGCAGTCTGCTTCCATAAAGATCACAGCTTTAGAAACTCTAGGGGGCAATTCTACTCTGTCCTATAGGGTCACAATGAATTGGAATCTACTCAACAGCAATGGGTTTTGTTTGGTTTATTTACAATAGAAAACATTTTAAATCTCTATTAAAATTTCTAAGTGTTTGCCACTACTTGAAGAAAATAACTCTTATTCACAATTAAAAGATCCAGTTTGATGAGCCTCAAAACACGGTACTCAAAGTATCTAAATCATGGCAGTGTAAAATTCTTTTAAAAATGGTTTTTTCTTGTTGATGTGTTGTGAGATTGTTAACCATTGTCGTAGGGCAACATTTGTAGTAACTGTTAAATGGGAGACTATTGTGTCCTGTAAGCCTTCATCTTAAGTGAGAATAACAGCACAATTAGAAGAGCGTA
>NW_004443975.1:14007727-14027921 GCF_000243295.1 Trichechus manatus latirostris | reverse complement strand
AAACTATTTGTTCTGTAAGCCTTCACCTGAAGTACAATAAAATATTAAAAAAAAAAAAATGGTTTTTTCTTTATATTTTCCCCACAGTAGAATCAAAGCGTAATCACTGACTGCGCCATGTGACTTTGGAGAGTAGTGGAGTTGTTCCGCCCCACCAGCAACGCATCTGTAAAATAACCTACTCAGACTTTGGTTGTCTCCCTCGGGACAGAATGAGGAAAGATGAGATCACATCTGTTGTTACTGTCCCTAGGGTGTCACAGACGAAAGAGTGAGCTAAGCCCACAGTTCTGACACTTTCCAGGATGCTAATGATGCTCCAAAATATACCCTTTTATTTTCTTCTAATGAGGGCTACGTTCAATTTTCAGTTGCTAAGCCAGCCTGAGGAATGCCAACTCTCATGTTATCATAAAGGCTGCAGAACTGGGCGGTTGTATTTACACCAAGCTATTTTGTTTTGAGGGAGCAGTATTGATAGACTGACCTGCTTCTCTCTCCCTGATTCCAGCCTCCTTACCTGCTGCTCTGTGATTCACGTTCAACCCTAATTAACCAGAACACCATAAATGTATCCTCAGCAGCCAGACAATGAGGGAAGTAACTTGGCCTCAAAAGTGAGTGGGCCTAGCCCTCCAGGCTGGTACCACACAGCAAGGACTGGATCCCAGATTTCTTACCCACAATGAACCAGGTTGGGAAGAGGCAAGTAGTCTATGTAGAAGCAAGAGCCAGCAGACCTAGAGGTAGACCTAGGCTTTGCTGGCTTAGGAAGGAAAGCAAAGACCTACAGAATGAAAAACAAATAAAAAAAACGGTGGCTGTGGAGTTGATTCTGACTCAGAGCAGCCCCATCTGTGTCAGACTAGAACTGCTCCATACAATTTTCAGTGGCTGTGACCTTTCAGAAGCAGATTGCCAGGCATTTCTTCTGGACACTCTGAGTGGACTGGAACCTCCAACCTTTCAGTTAGCAGCCCAACACATAATCATTTGCACTACCCAGGGGTTCCTATAGGAGGGAAAGAGTAAACAACTAACAGACAAATTATCTATAGCTGGTGAGGAGACATGAGGTTTGACTTTATCGAACCTGGGGTTACTAACCTTTTTCTTCAAACTGGATTTATGGAAATTTTAAGCAGAAAAAAATCAGGCAATTAGCTGTTGCTATTTTTTTTTAAGTCTGCATTTCTTCTTGTTGTTATCACCAGTTTATTTTCACAGCGTAACTCATGTAGGAAATAGCCCAGTTAAGAAGAAAACTGAAAGCCCAAGTCGGGGGATGCTGAGAGAGGAAGTGCTGGGAAAGCCACATGCCTCTGGATGTCTATGCAGGGCCCACATGGCCCTGAGGACCCACTTCTCCAGCCAGGAGCCTCCGTCTGGAGGAAAACCCTCCAAGCCCAGGGGTTTCTGGCAGCTTTATCAGAAGCTCTGCGTGCTCGTCTTTTTATGGGTAAAGAACAAGAAGCAGTCAAGTTTGTCTTGTGAACAGATCTGGTTTGTAGGTGACAAATGTCACACCTGTGACAGGAACGTTCTCTTAGAGAGTAGATGCTGTGCCAAGACTCCACCTCACTTTCCCTCCCCAGCCTGTCCAGCCAAGCATGTAGACAAGCACACAAGCTAACTGCTTCTTTCTGTCTCGTTCCGTCCCATTCTGTTACTTCTATAATAACTTGCTTCCACTTTCTGAAGCCCTCACTTCCCTCTATCACACCTTGCTGCAGGATCAGAAGCAATGATGAAGATAAAAATCATCATGGTATCAAAAGTCATTTACAGCTCTGAGCCATCAGCCCGTGAAGCCATTGGGCGCGCAATGACTTCTAGTTTCAACCCCTTCTTGGGCCGGCCTGATTGTAGTTATCTCACAATGTCTTACTAATCATTTGTCTTAGCTTGGGTCCCCAGGAGGAGATTCTGAGACAAGGATTAGGGCGCAAAGAGTTTATTTGGGAAGTGATTGCAGGAAACATGGGTAGGGGAGTGGGAACGTGAGACAGGGAAGAGAAGGGAGGCAACAGAGAGATAGTTATCAAGCAAGTCATCACAGTGGGCAGCTGAAGTTGAATCCAGCAGGTCGAGAACACGTGTGTCAATACACCCCACAGAGGGGTGTGGCAAGACAGTTACTAACACCATTGCCTGAGAGCTCTTGTGAGGAAGCATTAATTCCCTGGTCTGCTGCACAGGTAGGCACAGCAGACTCTGGTGGCCAGAGTAAGCTCTCAAGCAAAGAAATGTAAAGGTTGGCTGTTGGAAGGGGGCCCTTGTACACTGAAGTGGGAAGGGCAAGGGGATGAGACTGGAGCACATACAATGTCTGCCACACCACAGAAAGTTCCTCACTGCTGCCACCTATGCTGCTTTCTGCTCTACTGCCTGTCTCCGTGACAACCAGCTGTGTCAATGACTTTTGCCTGTGTACCCCATCTATAAGATTATGGCTCATGGAGAGAGGGTTTCTTCCCCACCAGGGCTAGGATTGATGGAATAGGATTCCTAAAGTGTAGCCACTCTCACCGTCTTCATAGACAACCCACCTCGACAAACTTTCAGTTAACAGCCAAACTCTTAACTACTGTGCCACCAGGGCTCCTTGGATCTTGGGATAAGTTTTGTAGATTATTTGTCCTGCACCAGCCAGGGTCCCAACAAAAAACATGTCTATGGGCTGAAAACCAGCTACTGTCCTGGAAAGCTTTGAGGTGGGTTGGCGACTCACCTCAGTCATTCTTTGACGTAAGTGGAGCATCTTCTGTCTCTTTCTTTTCAAGGATGTGATCCCAGTGTCACTGACCTGGTCCTTGGTCTCAAATTCTACACTGCCATTCTCCCCTGGATTCCATTAAACACTAAACCAGACCTCTGGAGGTGGGCATAATGTTTAGACCGCTGTGTATACTACATTCCCACATTGCTTTGTATCATTCTCCTACTATGTATGGCTTTCTGGAAGGCAAGTTTGCTTCTCATATATCTTTGCATTTGCCAAGCACAATCTTTGACACTAGAGAATGGTCGGCAAATGTTATTGAATTGAGATACTCGGAAAAGGCAGAACCATGAATATCCAAGGTCCCACCCCAGATCCCTGTGATTCAGGTGATAACTGGTCCTGCTCTTTAACCCACCCAGAACACAAAAGCCATGACCATATCAACTCTCTAATCACCCCCGTGTTTCGGTGGGCCAGACGAGGAAAGGGCTGCTTAGCTTTGAAGCTTATGTTATGACATGGGGAGAGAGGATGTGTGAGATCAGCAAAGCGATGAGTAAGGGCAGAAAGGGACACTGCAGCTTCCTCATTCACAGAGCGAGGCAGGGTAAGAGGGGACAGGCAGCCTGGAACCTGCTGGCAGCCCCAGGGTGAGTCACTGGGCTCTGTCCAGACCTCAGAGGAGAACTGGAGAGACTGCTGACACAGCATGGGCATTTTGCCACGTTTCTGAGGAAGGGTGGAGACACTAGCAGCAATGCCTTGGTGCTCAGGACCAGATTTGGAAAGAAACTTGGAGGACATTGCATCCATCTTTTCACTTTTCAGATGAGAATGAGGAGGCCCATAGATGGACGACAATGTACACAAGATGATACAATCATTGTCGGTTGCTGTCAAGTTGGCTCCAACTCACAGTGGCCTTGCAGACAACAGAAAGAAACGTTGCTTGGTCTTGCGCCATCTTCATGATTGCTGGTATGATCATACAATAGTTGTTGGCTAACCACAAACAGACTCTTGCTTTAGAAGATGTTTTAGGGTTACTAAGCCTTTCTGTTAAGAGAAGGCCCACAAGATGCCTCCATCCTCTAAATACAAGCATAACATGCTACATAATCATGGAACAATCACTTTCCTATGCATGTAACTTACACAAAGACATTCCTGAGACTAATTCACACCCACACACACAAATACACACCTGTACGCACACATATTCCAAACATACACCTACACACACACATTCCAAACACACAAACACACACACTAATTCCAAACATACACGCATACACGCCAGAAGGTGAAGAGCCTGTTCCTGAACCTCCTTCTGAAGAACCTGAATACAGCTCCAATGTGCCCCCATCTTGGAGGTGTTAGACACAGTCCGAGACATAACCGACTGGGCGGCATGTCTGGGAACAGTGTTCCCCCCAACCCCCGCTTTTTTTTTCCCGTTTGTTCAGTTAGTCTACATTCAGGTATTTACAAAGCATCTATCTGTGCCTATACTAAACGGTAAATGATGGGACATATGACAGAATACCGCTAACACAATGCGGACATGTTCGCTGTCTTTGGAACATGACTTACACTTTGATGATGAAATGCTGGGTGCAGGGAATCAGAGTTAGAGGAGCTCAGAGGCAGGTGAGCTTCCTGGCGGCTGAAGGAGGTGGGGAAGGGCTCATGGATGGGGGGAGATACCAGGCCAGGACCCTTTCACCTGCCCAGGGCAGAGGCAGAAATGGGTTCTATATGATACCGCACAGCACAGGGTGGGAGGTAGGCGCAGCTGGGACCTTGGGTTCATACTGCCCTGTCTCCAGGCCAGACAAAGTAGGGGCTCCCGGACAAGACATGGGGCTGGCGAGGGGACCTTGCTTTTCCCTTACTCTTTCCTCCATTTGGGGTAATCAGGTTGTGTACATTGTAAGTTAAAAAGTAGCACTGCACCTGATAATTGCCTCAGGAAGAGGATTAATTAACACAGAACTAGAAAGCATAGCACTCAGTCCCTTAAAGGACCATGTTAGGTAATAATTCTCAACTTGTATGACACTGGGCTTAGACACTTCCTGAAGATTTATACGATGTGTAACACACTGCTACAACGCTTAAATGAGAAAATCTAAAACTTGGGAATGAGTGGCAGGGGAGAATGGAGAAATTATAAATCTGCCAACTGTTTGAGTCAACATCATATTGGAAGACAAATTGAAAACATCTGACTGTGAAAAAGAGTGGATTTGACAGGCCCTTGGTTAGGATGGTCAGAGTATGAAAAGTTGAGAATCACTGTATTTGATAGTTCTGTCTCTTTGCCAAATTCCCCCAGCCTAGGAAGGATTGCTTCTAGACGGGTTGGTGAAAAAGGCTATATATAAAATAAGCATAAAATAATGACATTTTAAAACCACACTTAAGCGTCTGGATGAAAATTTAAAAATATAGATTCTACTACAGATGTTTCCACATTTGTAGTCATTTAGTTGATTGAAAGAATTCTCATTTGTTTCTAGGCATTGGATATTCTATAGAATTGACTTTCATTAGTACGTATTTATTCATGTATCCTTGTCCTACACAATTTTCATCTTGGCAATATTTCTCAGTTTTGAAACAGCAGTCAGAGATGCCAGGGAAGGCTTCCTTAGTAAATGCATACTGTCTTTAGCAGAACAGACATGATTAAGTGAAAGTGCGGGGAAAGGTTCATCCTTGGGAGACATGGAGGAGAGAGCAAGTTAACTGTCACACTCCACTTCAGACCACTTCTCTAGCATGTCTCCACTTTTCTATTTCCCTCAACTATCAGTTGTCATTGAGAATGCTTGAAGACTCCCTGGGTGGTGCAAACGATTAATGCACTTGGCTGCTAACTGGAAAGGTTGGCGGTTCGCCCAGAGGCACCTCAGAAGAAGGATCTGGTGATCCACCTCCAAAAATCAGCTATTGAAAACCCTATGGAGTACAGTTCTATTCGGACACATAGGGGGTCACCATTAGTCGGAACTGACTCGACAGCAACTGTTTTTTAAGAATACTTTAACCAGTTGCTTTGAAGTCAGTAACCTCACGTGCTTTCAGAGTAGAAATGTGTTCCATAGGGTTTTCAATGGCTGTGGTCTTTTGGAAGTAGATTGCCAGGCCTTTCTTCTGAGGTGCCTCTGGATGGATTTTAACCACCATCTTTTCTGTTAGTAGCCAAGGACTTAATCGTTTGTGTTACTCAGGGATGCCTTAAGAACACTTTACCAGGGCACAAAGATATTTGTTCACAGTGCAGTCCAGCTGTCCCCATTGGACCCTAAATTTAGAGACTATAAAATTTAGGGAACTATGATGGCAGTAGGGTATTGTCTGGTTCTTCTTCCCCTGGATAACATATTTAAGTGTCAAATTTATCGATCAGAATGAGAGGATATCTGACAGATAAATGCTACGTAGAATAAGGTAGAGTAAACTAAATACCCCATTTAAATCACTTTGGAAGTTTTGGAATAAAAATACTGAAGGAGGAAATGATGGATGTACTCATCATACAGGATCATAAACTCATCTTAGTAATCAATGAACCCAGCCCCCACCCCACCTAAGCAGATTAGGTCATTGCGGATCAGTGACATGCAGTGACTCATCCTGACATAAACTAATTAGCAGAGAAGTTACGGCTCGAACTCAGCCTTTCAGTTCTTAGTGCATTTCTGTGAGCGCACTATGCTGTGATATTTCATTAGTTGGAATTAAATTCACCCAAACTCCAAAATAATTTGAACAATGTGAAGTTGAGTCATCCCTCCCCCACCATCCCTCTGCCCCATCTCTGCCCCATTCAAATTGTCCTAAAACACAGGCCTGCCTGATCACCCTATTTCGTTTTACAAAAATCTACAGAAAATCCTATTTCCAACTCGAAGACCTCAATACACCCAAGGATGGTTCTTCCCTAGATTGGACCAGCCCTTCCAACGTCTTTTCACTTGGAATATTTTCCATCCAATAAAGTTCACCAGCATTTACATGTCCTCCTCTACCCCATGTCTCTGCTCACCCTGTCTTTCCTCCTGGAAAATCTCCCCACAGCAGTGGTGAAAAGTCTACTCACCATTTAAGGCCAGGTTACATTCTCTCGACTTCATGAAGCCCTCCACTCCAGCTGTCGACATTTGTACCTTCTTCTGTTTTGCTTATTTCCTGTGCATTAGCCTATCAAGTGGAGCTAACCAAAAGATTGGTGGTTCAAGTCCACCCAGAGACACCTTAGAAGAAAGGCCTCGTGATCTACTTCCAAACACCAGCCATTGCAAACTCTACAGAGCACAGTTCTACTCTGACACATATTGGGGTCACCATAGGTCAGAGTCCACTTGACAGCAACTGGAAAATCATCTGATATTTGTAAGTTCTTTGAGGGAAGATTTCTCTTCTACTCCTCTCTGTGACTCCAGGGCTTAGCACAGTGCTAAGAACACGGTAGGTGCTCAGCAGTTAAAAAAAAAAAACTGAATAAATATATATGCAGTTTTATTAACCATACAATCCTTCCACCACCACCCCCAAATCAGTGACTCCACAAGCAAATAACCCAAATATAGGGTCTTGGTGAATACATAAAATAGTCCACTATTTTTTATTTCCAACTATTGCTTTGCTTATGTATGCACAATCCTAGTCTTTCAGCAAAAAGTTCAACAACTGGAAATTTAAAGTCAGTTTTAAACTCAAAAGCATCTTACATTGTCTTTGGAAGAAAAATACACAATTCCATGCTAAATTTCCCAATTATATACAGGGTCACATTTGGTCACCGTTCATTCATTTCAATGATACCCCAATGTCACAAAAATGTTTTATTCCAGAATCTATCTGGTGACATTAGATACAGTATCTGCTTCTGAAACTGCTTGTTAAACATTTAGTATCCATACATGTGCTTTAAATATTACCAAAAAATAGGTTTTGGGAGAAAATACCAGATAGACAAGGGGAGTGTGTGTGTTGTGTGTGTATATATGGGCCTGTGTGTGCGCACACACCATTGTTGTTGTTGTTAGGTGACATCTAGTCGGTTCTGACTCACAGCTACCCTATAGGACAGAGTAGAACTGCCCCATAGGGTTTCCAAGGAACACCTGGTGGATTTCAACTGCGGATCTTTTGGTTAACAGCCAAGCTCTTAACCACTGCACCACCCGGGCTCCACACACACCATTATGCCTACTTAATATGTAGCTCATGACGCTGCCAAGTTTACAGTTAAATTTCTGGGAGGACGAAATTATTCTCGTAGAGCATCTGTTTTACAGTTAATAAATATAGCTGGAGAACATCGACTGCTGTTTCCCAAGTTGTACATTAGGTCTAACAGAAGTATTACCCCCAGATCAGGGGTTGGTCGCCTATGCTGCACACATTCAAGGAGGAAGTCAAAACCTACAAAGCATGGCCTGTACTAATCCTATTCCTCTTTCTACATTTTTTGTCCTTCATGATGATCTTACTACTTACGACGGTAAACTTTATGTGGCAACATCGCTAGGCTATGGCGCCCAGTTGTTTGGTCAAACACTAGTCTAGATGCTGTGATGAAGTACTTGGTGCGTGCCATCAAGTTGATTCCTACTCATAGTGGCCCCATGTGACAGAGTAAAACTGCTCCATAGGTTTCCTATGTTCCTTTACGGGAACAGATCGCCAGGTGTTTTCTCCCGTGGAGCCGCTGGAGGTTGGAACTGTTGACGTTTCAGTCAGCGGCCGAGTGCTTAACCATTGCACCACCAGGGCTCCATGAAGTACATAAAGCAGATTGCTCTCCATGATGTGCCAGGGTCTGATCCAATCAGTTGAAGACCTTAAGAACAAAAAAGGGAGTTTCCCTAAAGAATATTCTGCCTCCGGACTACAACTAGACATCCTGCTATAACTCCTCTTTTCCTGTTGCCTGGTCTATGGATTTTGGGACACAACACTTCAGAAATCTCCAGCCTGTCAGCTGACCTACAGATTTTAAACTTGCCAGCCCCCTACAATCATGTGAGCCAATTCCCTTAAATCTCTCTCTGTATATACAATCTTTATATCTTTAAGATATATATATACATATACACACATATATATCTTTATATCTGTAATATGTATACGTTTTCATATCTCTAAGATAATATATATGTCTCTATATCTCTAAGATTGTATCTATATAATATAGCAACCCTATAGGACAGCATAGAACTGCCCCATAGGGTTTCCAAGGCACGGCTGGTGGATTCGAAATGCCGATCTTTTGATTAGCAGCTCGTAGCCACTGTGCCACCAGGGCTCCTATATATGTGTATGTGTGTGTGTATGTATATATATAAGTTATATATGTTATATATATGTTATATATATATGTTATATATATATACGTAATATATATGTTATATATATGTAATATATGTGTTATATATGTTATATATATGTTATATATATGAATATATATATACATTGTCATGGATTGAAACGTGTCCCCCAAAAAATGTGTGTAGCAACTTGGCTAGGTCATGATTCCCAGTGTCATATGATTGTGTAATCTGATGTGATTTCATTACGTGTTGTAAACTCTATCACTATGATGAGATTATACGTGATCTCCTTATGTGTTGTAAATTTTATCACTGTGATGAGGTTATACTGATGAGGCTGACAAGATTAGATAGTGTCTTAATGCAATCTCTTTTGAGATATAAAAGAGAGAAGCGAGCAGAGACACATGGGAACCTCGTATCGTCAAGAAAGCAGTACCGAGAGCAGAGCACGTCCTTTGGACCTGAGCTTCCTGCACTGAGACGCTCCCAGACCAAAGGAAGACTGAAGCATCACCAGGACCTTCCTCCAGAGCCGACGGAGAGAGAATGCCTTCCCCTGGAGCTGATGCCCTGAATTTGGACTTGTAGCCTACTGGACTGTGAGAAAATAAATTTCCCTTTGTGAAAGCCATCCACTCATGGTATTTCTGTTAGAGCAGCACTAGATGACGAAAACATACATATAAAAAAAATTGCCATTGAGTCAATTCCGACTATAGTGATCCTATTAGGACAGATAGAGCTGCCCCACAGAGTTTCCAAGGAAGGAGCACCTGGTAGATTCAAACTGCCAACCTTTTGTTTAGCAGCTGAGCTGTTAACCACTGATACATATATGTGTGTGTGTGTGTATATACATATATATATTCATCTTACTTATTCTGTGTCTTTAGAGAACCTTAAGACATTGCCTCTAATATCCAGGTGTCTGATCTGAGCATCATTCTAGCGCTCACCTGGGTATTTATACTTACAAGTTAGGTAATAAAATTTTAAGGTGTAATCTTTCAATGAAGCACATCCATCCTCTCCTCCTGAAGTACTTTGAGTTTTGATCCTCTTTAAATTGGCAAAAACAAACAAACACAAAAACAGAACAAATCTTCATGACCCAGCAAGATGAAATGATGCTGGGGTACCATCAGGTATTTGGAGTTAGTATGTTGAAGTGGGGCTTGTTAAATCCATCTTTCCACAAGGCATATTTAGAACATGGGAACTCGGGCTGAGAAAAACTACTTGTGGGCAGAAAGTACTTGTAGGCAGAGAGCGCTTCTCCGGGCTGCTGCCCCATCCTGCAGGGAGAAACTATGTGGTACGTGAGGAGTGGATAAATAAAGGCTTGGCCTGTCACTTCGGAAACGTTGCCAAGGCCTGCTGTCATCCCCAGAGTTCTAGATTTGTTGTTCTGCCTCATCCAAATAAATGCTCTCTCAGCAGGGAGAGCAACGCCAGGGCTTTCATGGAAACTGCCCCCGCCAGGCTGGGCAGGCCGCTTATACTGCATTAAATCAATTCTGGTCCAAGCTGATTCTGCTGAAAACCAGCTTTCAATTAGCACGCAGCAACATGGTACAGCACTTGGCTGCTAACCCAAAGCTTGGCAGTTTGAACCCCTCAGTGGCTCTTCAGGAGAAAGATGCAGCAGCAGAGGCCTGTAAATATTGACAGCCTTAGAAACCCCATGGGACAGTACTACTCTGTCCTATAGGGTCACTATGAGTCGGAATCGACTTGATGACAATGGGTTTGGTTTTGGTTTTTTGGATAACATGGTATAAAATTTCCAAATAGATCAATTAAATAGCTGCCTGGTGAAGAAATCATTTCCCATGGGTCTCATCATTTTTTCTCCTTCATGCACTGGGAAAAATATGTATTTTCCCAGTAAAAGATGACTCCTCTATAAAAGTATGAAATGATCAGATTAAAATATTGCTTTTGAATGCTGCATTTGGGGCTCATGGAAAATTTCCTTTCAGTTCTTCTCTGTTTCAGTCATTATCCATCAGATTTTGAATCACATAGCTTATCTTGTCAATTTGCTCTCTTCCCCTACCCAGGAGAATGCTAATATCACAGCTTATTATAACCTAAGTGTTCATGTATGTAGCTCAGGGATTAAGACAAAACAGAGTTTAGAATCCTGAAAGTAATAACAGAATAGAAACAATAAACATAAAAGTAAACACAGATATGTTGTTGTTGTTAGGTACTGTCAAATCGGTTCCAACTCATAGCAATCCTATGTACAACAGAATGAAACACTGCCCAGTCCTGCGCCATCCTCACAACAGTTGCCATGTTTGAACCCATTGTTGCAGCCACTGTGTCAATCTATCTCCTTAACTGTCTTCCTCTTTTTCACTGATCCTCTACTTTTTCAAGCATGATGTCCTTCTCCAAAGTACGTGAGACAAAGTCTTGCCATCCTCACTTCTAAGGAGCATTCTGGCTGAACTTCTTCAAAGACAGATTTGTTTGTTCTTCTGGAAGTTCATAGTATATTCAATATTCTTCACCAACACCATAATTCAAAGACATCAATTCGTCTTCTGTCTTCCTTACTCATTGTCTAGCTTTCACATGTATATGAGGAGATGGAAAACATTATGGCTTGGGTCAGGCGCACCTTAGTCTTCAAGGTGACATCTTTGCTTTTCAACACTTCAAAGAGATCTTTTGCAACAGATTTGTTCAATGCAATGCTTCGTTTGATTTCTTGACTGCTGCTTCCGTAGACATTGATTGTGGATTCAAGTAAAATTAAATCCTTGACAGCTTCAATCTTTTCTCCATTTATCATGATTTTGCTTATTGGTCCAGTTGTGAGGATGTTTGTTTTCTTTATGTTGAGGTATAATCCATACTGAAGGCTGTAGTCTTTGATCTTCACCAGTAAGTGCTTCAAGCCCTCTTCACATTCAGCAAGGAAGGTTGTGTCATCAGCATATCACAGGTCGTTAATGAGTCTTCCTCCAATCCTGATGCCGAATTCTTCAGATAGTTCAACTTTCCGGATGATTTGTTCAGCATACAGACTGTATAAGTATGCTGAAAGGATACAACCCTGGTGCACGCTTTTCCTGATTTTAAATCATTCAATATCCCCTTGTTCTCTTCAAATGACTGCTTCTTGGTCTAGGTACAGGTTCCTCATAAGCACAATTAAGTGTTCTGGAATTCCCATTCTTTGCAATAGTGTCCATAATTTGTTATGACCTACACAGTTGGATGCCTTTGCATAGTCAATAAAACACAGGTAAACCTCTTTCTGGTATTCTCTGCTTTCAGCCAAGATCCATCTGACTTCAGCAATGACATCCTCGGTTCCACATCCTCTTCCAAATCCAGTTTGAATTTTTGGCAGTTCCCTGTCAATGTACTGCTGCAATTGTTTTTGAAGGATCTTCAACAAAATTTTACTTGCGTGTGACATTAATGATACTGTTTGATAATTTCTGTATTCTGTTAGATCATCTTTCTTTGGAATGGGCACAAATATGGATCTATTCGGTTGGTTGGCCAGGTAGCTGTTATCCAAATTTCTTGGTGAGCACTTCCATTATATAGATATAGTGATAGAGATAAGTATGTATACTTATATAATATATAAAATAATACTCTAAATGGATTGCATCTTTTTCCAAAATACCACAAAATATTTCTATAACTATTTATTTACTATCAAAAGCTAAATATTAATAATTGGATGGTGCCTGGTTACCATTACTGAACATTTTGATCAAAGATTCTAAAGAAGTATCTTGATCAAAAGGGGAAAAAATGCAGAACAGAATTTAAATTCTCATGGAATCCAGACTTTCTGGAGCCATTGAGGCTGGGTGAACCCCTGAAACTACTGCCCTGAGAGAATCTTTAACCTTGAAAACAGAAACCAAAAATATTCTCTGAAGCATTCTTTAAACCAAGCAATATTCTGACTTAATGAGTAGAGAATGCCTGCTGTGAGCATTGTGTTCTTTTAAAGAACTTCCTACATGGGATCGATCAAACTGTTAACAGCAAATCGAAAAGTTTGATAGGAAGCTTAGGAGGAAGTGAGTTTACGTCAATGGGGAGGAACAGATCAGAAAAGGAAGGTGAAAATGGCTGCACAATTTGAAAACTGTAATCAACATCACCATATTGAACATGTAGAAATTGTTGAAATGGTGACTGTTTTGCTGCATATATTTTTGACAACTATAAAATAAAATAAATGTTAATACATTTTGAGAAATTAAATTATTTCTTTAAGATTATAAGCACATTCTTATTTTAATTAGTCATCTATTCTGTCTTTTCAACATTATATTTCAGAATGGCTAGTTAGAAAAGAATAACAGTGTCTATAGATTTTTTTGGCCAATGCGTCTTTATTTCAGTTCCCCTCAGTAAATGGTATCTACTTTCTTTGGGGTAAATAGCCACCTCCCTATAATCCCAATCTTTCCCAGTAATTCCTTCATCGAGTTTGTTTCACCTGATCCCCACTGGGCTGTGGTTGGCCATCCTCTTTGCCATTGAAAAGGTGAGTGCTCCCTCATTCTCATCTGGCAGAAACTCAAGTGAGACTCCGTGGCCGAATCCAAATCACTGGACTGGTAGATGATGATTAAAAGTAGAAAAGGTATAACAAGCCCAGTCCATGAGTCAGCAGCCCTGAGTCTGGCTCCAGCTCTACAATGAAGTCTCTTGTCTCTTTGGGGATTTCCTTTGCCACTCTGTATCAGTTTCTTTATCCGAAAAATGAGTGATACTGCCCCTCCTCAAAGAGTTCTAACAGGACAATTGCTGTGAGCTATCTAGATGAATGAAGGAGCGCTGATGGCGCAGTGGTTAAGTGGCACGGTGATTAAGTGCTCGATTGATAACTGGAAGGTCAGCTGTTCAAATCCATCAGCCACTCCCCGGGAGAAAGATAAGGCAGTCTACTTCCATAAAGATTACAGCCTCGGAAATCCTATGGGGCAGTTCTACTCTGTCCTATAGGGTGGCTATGGGTCAGAATCCACTCGACGGGAAGAGGTATTTAGACAAATAACGATATTAACCTTTTGCCGGTCTGGTTTGCTGCATTTTTTTCTTAGCCAGTTGAAAAAAAATCTTTTCATTTAAGTTACACTTTAAAGAAGATTTTAAGCACACAGAAGCTTTAAATTTTAAATAACTCAAATCTGTAATTTAAAGTATGGCTTTGAGACTTCCTCCATAGCTTCTATACTTAAAAAGTATAGAACTTTTGATGTTTTTATGATGACTTATTTCTATTATCTTTTAGTTTTTCTGTGGTTTTCTTGTTAAATATTTAATTCATTTCTCAGCTCAAATTATTTTTTTTATGTTCGATGGAGAAGGTATGTACTGATTTTTTTCCTTTTCCTTTTTTTCTTTCCCAAAATGCTAACAGTTTTTACACCACTATGAATGGAGTGTGGGTAATCCTACATTTCCTCAGTGAATTGTAATGCTCCTTTTGCCACATATTGAGTTCTTAGATGTCCTCTGAGAGAATGCTCATTCTTCCTCTTTTGAAACCTCACAATATCATATATTTTGCCTCATGTCATATTTCTCTAAAAGCTTGTCTAACGCCATCTGTGAGATTGCAACCTTTTCCAGCGTATGAGGGAATGTGTCCTCTTGAATCCCCACTGCTGTTCAGTTGACCCCGACTCATGGCGACCCCATGTATTGCAGAGTAGAATTGCTCCTTAGGGCTTCCTTGGCTGTAATCTTAATAGAAACAGATCAACGAGTCTTTCCTCAGCAGCACCACTGGGTGGGTTCAAACCACCAGGCTTTCGGTTAGTAGCTGAGAGCACATCATTTGCACCACCCAGGGACCTATTTACGCATTGACTCAAAATAGATTGTTTGAGTTGGATCCTGACAACATATATCATAAAAAAAAGCCACACAAGGCTAGAGGAAGGAAATGGCAGATGCAATAAAAATGCTTTAACTGAAAGCAGACAGTCCACAGGACAGTCTAGAGGGCTGAGACTCCAGCTTCTGGATCATGCTGCTTTATTCAGTTGTCCTGGGTGGGGGCTCTTGAGAACCAGAGTCTCTGTGTCCCTCCCAGCCCTCCCCATCATACTTGCTTTGCCCCTTCCTTCTCCCCATCTTCCCATTTGAATGAAAATGGCAGCTCCTGTTTGGATAGCAGGCAGACAGTCAGGAGGGGGCTCAGGGCAACGCTGAAAGCCTCAGTGCCATGGCTGCCCCTTTTTGTCCACATTTTATGTAACCAAACTAGAGATCATGCCAGACCCCATGAAGCTTCGTTTCTGAGCGGTAGAGGTACATTGGCAAGCTGCCGTTCAAATCCTGGGCTGACGATAGGGTCTACCATTCTGTGTGCGGTTGTCCTGGGCCATATGCTATTGACTCTTTTGGTAGGGCCTTTTCCTTCTATAGAGTTAATATGCCCAGGCCATCTGTTATCTCAGGAGGGACATTTGTCACTCTTCCCAGCTAAAGGCACCTTGAGCTGTTAATATTAGAACCAAATCCCTTTAGCCTCGTAAACTTTGGTATAGAGTAATACTCCATAGCCTCAATTCCCCCTTTTAAGAAGCCTGCTTGATGTCCTAAGTCCCAGAAAGGATAATCTCCACCAGGGCAGCTCAGATAACATTCTAACATTCCACTCCTTCTCAGTTTCAGAAGGGATAACTGCAAATGAACATTCTCCTCCTTAAGGTCACTTAGAGTGAGCGTGGGGCAATAAGTGAGGCACGCCCTTCGTCCCAGCCAGCTCCCCTTGGAGGGTGGGATGTTACTGAACTTTCCCAAAAATACTTGCAAACAGTACACTGGAATTTGAATAAAGTGAATTGGTTTAGGGGAATTAGAGTCCAGTGAGTCTGTGTCTGAAACCAGACTATCATGTCGAGATATGTGACTTGGGTTCATTATTTAACTTCTCTGAGCCTCAGTTTCTGAATCTGATAAACAGAATAATGGTTAACTTATAGGGTTGTTGCAAAGATGAGTCATATGTGTTTGAAGTGCCTGGCCCATAGTAAGCTCTCAATACGATGTGGCTATTATTAGGACTGGAGTAAGCAGGTTCATTTACAACATCTTGGATGGCGAGAGCAGAGATCAGCGAGGATGAGTGTCAGGTTCTTCCCTGTGTGTTCCCTGGGGCACAGCCAGCGTAAGGACACAGGACTGTATGGACCCTTGTGTTGCTCCCGCATTGGCATCTTGCTGGTACCAGGGAGGGTTAGCACCACGTTTGACGGTAAGAGTCAGAAACTGTAGGTGCCAGCAATGCTGGATAGCTGGGGCCTGGACAGGTTCCTGGTGATCTTACTACTCGCCCCAGCTTGTTCAGCAAATGTCTTAGATATTCTTCTCGTAGGTGCGATGCTGGTGGTCAGGGTTGACTGTAATCTGAAAATGAGAAGAAATAAGCACGTGGGTCCCAGATGGCGGAGTCCTGTGGGCTGCTTCCCAGAGAAAAGGAAAGGGGCAGCTCCCATCGGCACACCTGAGCCTGACACTTCCCCAGGAGAGGAGTAGAGAGGCGAGTTTGGTCATTTGGCCTTATCTTTATTAATAGAAACTTTGGTCATGTCATCCAGGACAAAAATAAAAACTCTGGCAGGAGATGGTATATATTTTAAGATGACATGGTTTATATTTAGAGACCAGGATTATGTCGCCTGGGAGACATGAAAGAAAAGGAAGTGAGATTAGAGCTGAGTATCTGGCCTGGGCAAATGTCATCTATCAAAGCAGTGATGCTCATCACAGGTTCACACTAGAGGTGAGGAAGGTGGGAAACCCAGAGCTCGCCCACCTCCAGGTCTCCCCACTGCACAAGGTGCTGGGGGACTTTCACCCAAGTTAGATCTGGACCAAGGAGAGAGGGTGGGCCATGCCATGGTGTACAATCCCATGACAATGTACTTGTGTGCTCCCCAAGGAGTGTTTTTTGGACAATGTGAAGTAAATGAATGGGCATCCAGGTGTTGATATGAAGCATACTTCACCTCTGAGGTGTAGATCTGTATTCCCCACTGAGGTGTTCTGAGGGCTGACATCATCGTTTGAAGAATAACTGAAAGAGCAATGTGCTAATTTGGCATACAATTATCACCTGTCTATGGAGATGGTACAATCTGTTCTTAAATAATTTTTAAATTAAAATTTTATTACTGCTTCCGCTAAGGTTAAATAATCTCTACAAGAAAAACAATGCTCACCCACATTTTTTGAGCTACCTTCCACTTCTTATTTTATTCTCATAATATCCATGTCAAATTTTTTGTATAGCTTTTAACCCTCTATTAAAAAAGTTATTCATCTAGTCACTGTAGAGTTTTTTTTTAATCTAGAAATATCAAATTAAAAATACAAAAAATAGTAATTGCTCCACCCAGAGAAAATCACCATTAGTTTTTAAGTGAATTTATTTCCATTATATTTTCCAAGTATATTTTAAGTAGTTGAGATATTATGTATAAAATATCATACACTGTATTTTCAGCTAATATTATACCATAAGTGTTTATTATGCAAAGAGCTTTTCTATGCAAAATTTTTTGCAAATATAATTGTAAACCTGTGGAGGAGGTACTATAGTGTACTTAATAAATTATCTTCTTTAGGAATGTATTGATTTCCAGTATTTACTGCTACTTTGCTTCAATGAACACTTCCGAGGATAAATTGAGGTCTGGGGTAAGCACTGAGAGCTTGCTTTTACAAATGAGAAAGCATGAGTACAGACATCTGGTCACCTCATCCACGAATGTTCAGCAGGGAAAGTGGAAGAGGAATTAAAGTACAACTTTCCTCATACCTGAACTATTAAAAAGATGAGTGTCAAATCCAGCTAGGAGAACAAAACAATCAGAAAATTAACGCCCCAAGCTTGTGTCTGCAATCACATTTATATACCTGTAGATTCTTACATCTAGATTTAAACTAAGACAAGCACTTTAGATCAGTGCTTCCAAACCAGGCTGGCACAACAGAATCACCGCAAGAGTTTATTTAAACAAATCTATAGGTCTAAGGTATAGGTCTAAGCCTGATAATATGCATGACAGAAAAAAAAAGGGAAGTGGATGACCCCACTGCTTTGAGGCAGGCATGTTGTTACCCCAGTCTTCTCAGTATTGCTTTAGAGTTATCTGGCAAATTCTCTTTGATAATTGCCAGCATTGGAGAAACGATTGCCATGTTTCTGTTTCTGCCACAGCCTTGCAATGATCAATATAGTATGACCAATGTCACAAGATGGACCAGTTGGACCTATCGTATGGAGTGCCACGCTGCTAGAGGGGTTCCTATGGGGAAGGAGAGCCAGTGGATGGATGGAGCATACAGGAGTCTGGGCTCAGGTGTGGGCACATGCTCTGTAGCTCCTGACCCCATCTAGAAGGCAGCTGTTGACCACACGCAGAGTAGCCTCCAAAGCCCAGCCAGTCCACTCTGTTGGTCTCTGCACTGGCCTCCCTGGGACGCCCGCAATAGCGTCCATTTTGTGTCCAAGATGTGGAAAGGGAGCTGACCCTTTAACCCTGGCTTACACAGAAATAAGCTGGTAATGGTTAGTGGGAGGCTACAGTAAACCGCCGGGTATGGTTGGAGTTAAGCTCAGCAGCATCTCACTAGTGTGCTTTGGCACTATAGAGAGACTATTGCCAACGTGACAATGCTGAAAATATTATGGCATCTGCCGGAAATTTTGGGTCAACCAGAAGTGTGTGGTTTGGGAGAGTCATGCAGGGTCAGCTTTATGCTCTGGGATCAGGTCACCTTTTACAGGGTATTCTAACAACTTCCAGACTGAGGGTGTTCCGTGTGCAGCCTCAAGGATGAAGCCTCCAGATGCTGCTGGCTGGAAAGCCCACCTGGGACCGACTCACCCAGCTGGACGTCCCTTCTTCTAACACAGCGGTTCATCATGAAACCAGGTCAGGTCTGCCTCTGAGGCTGTGCGGACAGCTGGTGGATGATGCAGGGAGCAGATCCCAGCGCATTCTCACCACTTCCCCCATTGGCTGGCCAGTTCGGACCCTGAGATGGAATGATCGTCCTGTCTTTGTGTGGCCGTGAAGGGAAATAGATGCAGTTCCCTGCCACACCGTGAGACTCTGCTGAGTGCGAAACGCATGGAAAGGTGAAGCATCTCCAGGCAAAGTGAGGCGACGCTCATCCTGCCTGGAAATGCATTGCCGCAGCATTTGATGTCACCTACCACCAATGGCACCATTCCGGAGTCGGCAGACAGACAGTGCTGAGAGGCACAGCTCAATAGGAAAGTGTGATTTTCCTTCATTCTGCAGACCAAGGAAATGTACGATGTCCCATCCCTATGAGAAACATCTCTGCCTCAGTGACAGGGAAGAGTGCAGTAGGGGCCAGAGAAAAAGGAGAATAGGAAGAAGTGTGTCTCCGGGGGTCAAGGCCAAGCTAGGGCAGGATTATTGGGAAACATGGTCCCACTCTTCCACCCTCCCCCGAAAAGAACAGCTCGTTACCTGGCAGGCAATTAGTTACTCAGATTCCCTGGGCAAAATTCATTCCCCACTGATTTAAATAGCGGGTTTTCGCTGAAAATCAACCTGGATAGCAGGCTGGACTTCTAGGCTGACCATTCTCCTGGCAGGGGGGGTCTCCTCTGCAAGTCTTCAAACCACTACACTCGAAATTGTCTGTAGGGTCTCTGTCTGGCTCCCCCCAGGGTCACACCGCAGGCACTGCAGTTTTGCTGTGTGTTTAGGGGCCTGACACTATGTGTTCTCAGGGCCTTGGTCTGGTTTTACTGCCCTTTTCTCTGATTCTAGGAGCAATCCAAGTTTGTTTCCTTCCCTTCTCTCTCTATACCCCTCCTACCTCCAAATCCATTTGGAATCACTCCCAACACTCTCCCTGCTCACGTTTCATTCTGGAGATGGGTGTTCTTTAGAATTCTGGTCTCCTTTTACTATCTCCCGGTACTGTCGTGCTATGGGGTCAGCACCCTGCCCACCTTCAGGGATGTTTTCACTTTAAAAGTCCACCATCTCAGGTGAAATAGACACTGTAACTACAAAGGCCAGATATATAGAGCTATATACATATGCGTGTGTGTGTGTGTGTGTGTGTGTGT